>NC_090243.1:13697500-13997500 GCF_024489055.1 Chanodichthys erythropterus | reverse complement strand
TTGCAAGCCCTGGGGGTTTGTGAGTTGATGAAAAGCTTATTAAGTAAATTGAATGTGACATTAAAATAAATAAATGGAGCTGTGTAATTAATCTAAATAAAACTGAAATAGCGATATATCTTATCAAGAGTTGGGAATCAAAAATCGATACCAATTCTTGAACCAATACTTAAGGTTAGGAATCGATTCTGCTTTAACGATTTCTGTGCGCACATTTTAAACCATTTAGGTGCAATAAGACGTGAACGAATTTGGTACACATGCACTGTTTTCTCTGCTGCGCACACAGAACGGCACATCTCATACAGTGCGCGAATACTGAATTGAGTTCTCTCTCGTTTTTTCTTGCATTTGAATGGACAAATTCACACAAAATTAAGTCAAAATATCCTCGTAAACAGAGTCTGCTTTGTCTTAAGTGAATGTAAACAGTTGAGAAAGAAAACACATGAGTATCAGTATTGGATTTGTATTCAGTTTTAAAGTGACAGCAGCCTAATAAACCTGCTGCCATCTGTGTCATTCATTTAAATCAAAGAACAAAAGAAAAAGAAAATCACCCACTGATATTGACTAAATAACTTTTGTAACTTCAATAAGGATGAATCTATATTTTATTTTTAAAAAGAAATTTATGCAGTTTCTTTTTTCAATTGATAACATTTGATTTTGATTTCTGTACCTGACCTTTGTTCAGTTGTATTTATTTGTGCTATTGCTAATTTTTGCTTATGCAACTGTTTACTTGTCTTTAGTAATGTTTGAAATTTAGTATGGTTTTTTTTTTTTATGTGTTATTTTTGTTAAAATATTTTTGCAGATTTTTGTTGATGGTATTCAGCTGCAACAAAAAGTTTTGCAAACACAGAAAATATATCTAAGTGTTTAACTTCTTTTTAACTTATTGGAATTGAAACTGGGAATCATAAGAATTGGAATCAATAAGCAGAATCGGAATCGCTAAAATACAAATTGCGATTATCAAATCAAAGGGTGTGAAATTTAATTAAAGAAGTAGCCTGCTATGCTGCATGTTTCAGAGTGAAGAGTTCATTTAGAAAAAATACTTACCAAAATAAATTCACAGGGGGCACTTCATGAAAATATTTTACATCTAAAACAAAAAGTTTGGGAACCCCTGCACTAGCGTGCTAAACCTTGCATGCTTATTTTAAACTAGACACCTTAAAGACAGCAAGGATATTCTGAAATCTCTGGATTTGACACCAAAGGGGGTTTACCTGTAGAGCGAGAACAACATGCTGCCAGATATCTGATTGTTTTGCCTAAACACATGCAGATGTTGAACAATCTAGAGCACTAAATCAGAAAATAAGCATAAACAAAAGCTTATTTATTCCCAGTTAAACAACTTAGTGAAAATGGTACTTCTATAGGAGTTGATATTTAACATCAGAAGCTTTATGGATTTTTCTATGAAATCAAATTCACTATTTCAGTTCTGTCACCATTCATTGTCAGATATCCTATTGCAACTTGAAGGAAAGATAAAAGACAAAGTTAAAAATCAGTTACATTGACTAAACGTCAGAAGAAAATCATGAGAATCTCACTAAACCATTAGCACAGGCCCAGAACAGGTAACAGTGAAATACAGTGAAAGCTTTCCTTTCTTATACTGTAGGTCCTCCTGCTAACAGTAAATGCTATAAACTGACATGTGATTCTCACATGGCTAGTACAGCTTATTAACCACATGGTTGTGAGATGCAACTAACCGTATAATAACTGTGAAATTGGATTATCTGGACATGCCATTATTTCCAGTGTGTTCAGTGCTTCTTGGATAGCAATACTCTTTACAAAAATGAGAGCTGAATGCCAAATGAATGCAGCTGTATATGGCGCAACCCTTAAGGCACGCATATATCATTAAAACACTTCAAAATGGTTTTAAAATGAGTCCTATATACCACTGAAATGATTGCCAACAATTCCGCTTCAACACTTTTTCACAGCACACACCATTTATATTCAACTAGTGGAACAGAATTTTTTATGGCAGCATTCCAAGAACACTTTCCTGATCTTAACCAGTCTCCACACACCCACATAGGCTATGTTCAAAACAGCATACTAGCATACTACTCTCATTATTTTTCCAGTATATGCATACTGCACACAGCAAGTGTACCTTCTGTAAGCACAGAATTTACATTTGTTAAACTGACTGACAGGCGACTACTTTTGTATATTTGTGTGCATACTTGCCTGCATACTCTGTAAAGCAGGGTTGATGCCTTCTGGAACAAAATGTCAAATTTAGGCCTTGGAGTGATAAATGTATTGCCTAATAGACCTGATTTTGTCTGTTATGTCGTTAATATTAATCAAACCACTATATTAACAATAAACTTCTTTGTTTCTAAATGTTTGCTTCAACATTTACATGAAAAACTTGCAGCAAAGTTTATTTCATTGAGAAATGCTTGAAGGCTACATTGGCCATTGTTTGTTGCTTTAATAAGTTAAAATATACATTTTCTTTAATTAATGAGGGTGTCAAATAGCATATTAGTTTTTGCTTTGGTTTTGTGACATTTAACTGTTATCAACAGGTAATTTTGGATTGTAAAATGCTACAGTTTATCAACCATTTAAAAAACAACATAATGGTCACTGTAAAACATGGATTAAAATATGCAAAAAGAAATGTCACTTCCTGAATGAAACATGAAACATTATTAACCAAATAACACCACAACACAGAGTATATTGTGTTAGATAGTTTGTTTGCACAGTCCCACATACTCATTTTTAAGTATGCAAAAATAGTGTATACTGCAGAGTATGCACTACTCTGGTATTTCAACACAGCCATCCACAAACAAACACACATACAATAGCAAGAATGTTGCATAAAGGTTAACTGACCACAGCAAAACAGTCTGTTGTTGTTTGTTTGAACTGTACAAAGTTTATTTCCATGCAAGACTGATATAAGAATACAAAATAACCGATATATATTTCAATGTGACTTAAGAAGAAACTTTGACCTGAAACACCTAACTACTGACTGAACTTTCATACTTCCAGAAAAGCAACAATGTAAACACAGGGTATAAAGGGAACGTATGGACATTAATCAGCAAGATATATAAAAAGTTGATGGTTTTCACAGGAAAATGCGATGATTTAAAACTAAGTAATGATTTAAGTCTTCTTTCGCCAAGTACAGCATTATTGTTTCATATTACAGACGCACATCAGACTGGCAATATACATTACGGGTTCATTTTTGTTATGAGAGAGGTTACCTCGATATCAGGCAGCTCCTTGCTCAGCATTCGAGCCATGTTTCCTCCAAATCAAAACGAAGGAAGATGAAATGAAGCCAGAGCAATAAAAGTGTTTGTATTCCGACGATAGTCCGCTTTCGAGCCGCACAGGTTTACTTCCCGAGTTCATGCGTCGTCTTTCTTGGGAAACTACAGGATCCTTTCGCGTATATAGTCAGAATGGCTGAAAATCGTCCACTGCGACGTGGAATTGACAGTTAAAGCAACCGCATAGATGTCTAGAGCTCATTGAGGGGCTGGTGGGCACCTGTCAAGGGTCTTTCAGCAGAAAGATAAAGTTTGTTTGACGCCAACTTTTTGCACAACGCACGGCGCGTGAAGACACAGTGTTTGCTAGGTCTCGGTCAAAACAGATTGTTAACTCAGGGGTAACTTTCATTCCTATATTCTGCCCATACATTTGGTCATTTTAATCTCTAAATGATTTCAATAAGTGTCAATTTATTTCTAGATAGATAGCTAGCTAGCTAGAACAGGTAAAAAATATTTCCAAAAAATATATATTTCAAATGTTTCCAAATTTAAGTTGGCCTTGGGTGTTGTGAGTGGCTGCCAGGGTGTTGTTATTGAGTTGCTAAAGTGTTAGCCTGTTGCTATGGGGTTTCTAGGGTGTTGTAGGTGTTTGCTAAGTGGCATTGGATGCCCCCCTCTGTCTTTATGAATGAATCAGTGGATTTTTATTCACATTCAAAGGCCAGTTATGCCTATAGTGTACGTATAAAGTTATTTTTTTAATGCTTTAAATTACATTTTACATTCTTAAAATAGTAAATTACAGGTTGAAAAGATAACCTAGAAGATAGCCTAGTGTTTAATATCAGGGCTGGTATATATATTTTTTTTTTTTCCAGAATGAATCCCTGCAAAGCTGTTTTCCTATAAAGTTACATTTAATATTATCATAAGGTAAGAAAATTACAAGCATCTGTGTTCATACTAAGTATGCATGTAAAATACAATACATGTGTTTAGTCTGCTTACACAAATGTATTTTTATCCCTCGGACTAACCTGTAAAATGCAGATGATCCGTAAAGGCTTTGTTTTTTAGATCTAGTACAACACACACATCTTGTATTGATCACCTTGTGACAGAAGCTTCTGCATGTCCGATAGTGTTTCAGTGGTGATGCAGTTCTTTGTAATGCAAGCAGAGGATGTTAACCTCCATTTGTACAGTGACTCAATGTTTGCAGAGATATAAATCATTGAATATTGAATATTTTTTGATATGTATGATCATCTTGATCTGTAGCTCATTACAGTGACCTTTTGTATATTTACCAAAACAGTAACACTAACGACTAACCTTGTACTGTAAGTATTTAGGCTGCTTAAAGGTGAAGTAACATCACCGAATTGAGATGCTGTTTAAAATCATGCTAAAAATGAATGTCTTTACAAAGGTTGTTTGTATTGATCATCTCAGTCATCTTTTGTTCTCTGGGCTTTTATCTTGACAATATGTGTGTTTATTGGCAAATAATTAGAATTTGTGACTGTGGCTCTGAAAAGCAGCACAGTTATTGCGGTCGATACTGCAGCAATGAGACAGTTAACTGCAAGTCCAGAGTGACTTGGCATTTTAAACAGGACTGCCATGTTTGTGGTTGTTATTTTTATTTTATTTTTTAATTTTTGTATTTTCTGCCATGGTTAAAGATCACGTCAGGAATTAATTAATCGCCTCAGCCACAGACAGCTACATAATAATGTAAAGTACTTGCATAATTGTACTCAATTGTGATAGTTAAGTATTTGTTCTTGGGTACTGAAACTGAATACTTCAGAAGGCGGGCTTTTGGTCCCAAAAATACATATAACTTATAAAACTTATTAAATTAATCTTCATTTTCAGTGAAATCACAAAATAAAATTCAACCAAATTTGCCTCATTTGCTGATATGTACATCTATTAATAAACATGTCATTTTAATATTTACTTTATTTGCAGAGCAAGATTCAAACTTGCACTTAAAGAGATAGTTCACCCAAACATGAAAATAATTTAGTCATCTTTAATGTCATTCCAAAACTGTAAGACTTTCTTTCTTCAACTGTTTTTGTCTATGCAGTGAAATGCATTAACTTTCATTATTTGTGCAAAAAAAATTCAAATTTTTTTTTCAAAATATGTTATGTGTTCCACAGAAGACGGAAAGTCATACAGGTTTGGAATGGCATGAGGGTGAAGACAGCAGCTGCGTCCGAAATCGCGTACTGAGTAGGTACTACTTTTGAATTGACTTCACAACCATTGAGAAATTTTGTTCTATATAGTACAAATGCGTGTAGTATTAATGAAATCCGGACGTACTATATCCGCCATGTTGTTACTGTCACATGACCTACCAGCGTCAGTTACGTCCCTTCAACTCCATTCACAAATCCTCTCCTGTGGCCTCATTGGATAGTAAAGTGTCCATATGCGCACTTCAGAATCTCGCCGGAAGTGATAAGTCATCCGGGTACTTTTCGCCTACTGTTTTTCGAATACAATGAATTCAGACATACTACTCTGTTTGCATACTGTTTTTCACCTACAATATAGTAGAGAAGTATTTGATTTCAAACACAGCGACGTTTCCATTTCCATTTTTATGTGAAATATCCCTTTAGCGAGAAGAAGACACACTGTAATAACATAACTGTTGGTTTAACTTAAAAAGGTAAGTTACCTTGTTGCCTTAAAATTTTGAGTTCATTGAAATTAAAAATTTGAGTTAATACAATGAAGGCGGTTGAGTTAATCAACAGAAACTCAAAATATTATGTTATCTGAACCAAATTAATTATTGAAGTTCTTTTGACAAAAAAAAAAAAAATAATAATTTTTCACAGTGCACAAACTGAAACCCTAGAATATGCCTAGATTTGTACTATAACTCAATTACCTTTCCATGGCAAAAAAAAAATTACATTTAGCCCTTCAAAGTACATATTTCCGCTTTTTTAGCTAAATTAAGCCTAATTACACTACCGCCAATTTTATTTAACTTTTACAGCCAATGAAATCCATTTTAGTGTAAAATGTAATTGACCACAGCAATGGTGATTTGTTTTTGTGAAGGAATGTCTCATCACTCATCGCAACACAGTTTTTGACCTAAAGCTAGTGGGTGGTATAACAAAAATATCACAATATGAATAATCATACACCCAATATAGTTATTTTAGCTGGAAATTCAAATATGGTTTATATTTTTGCTGTAAAATCCCATAATGCCTGTTTCTCTCACAGGCATCGGCACTAGAGAGCAGATCTCAGTATTACACTGATGATTATTCACTGCTTGGGCCATTTCTGGTCATGAATTGAAAGACTGCTTGGTAATATAATGTTATGATAATGATGGTTCATCATAGGCCTCAGCAACATTTACTGTTAGTGTGCATATAGATATGTCTCCGTCCATATACAGACAGACAGGGAATCGCTGTAGTGCTGGATAAATGCTGTCATTTGTTCTGTAAATGAAAGAGCATTCACAATAAGCTGAGTAATGCATGATCCTTTATTGTCTCAACATTATTCTGAACGCAGTGTGTGGGAGACTACATTGTCAGGTTTTGGCTTGGAAGTGTGTTTAAAAAGATTAGCTTCAAATAGGATTTGCTTCATGTATGACCATGTCAAATCCAATCCCCCAATGACCGTTTCACACGTCAAGAATAATCTTTGAATAAATGTGCTTGTTCTCGCTTTAAAATTGCTTAGTCATATTGCCTTATGCTACACATTGTTTTTTTATATATATATATATATATATATATATATATATATATATATATATATATATATATATATAATATATATTGAACTTTACTTGGAAAGAAGAATGCTTTCCTAATCAGTTTAGAAAATTTGATTTAAAAATAAATTTCTGAAAAAATACATTTCTGATTTCATGCACAATCCTGATAAGGTTTATTAATCACAGTTACCATTATTATGATTATTATTTTAATATTTAGATTTAATATTACATATTACTAAGGATTGTATGTGATCCACATGTGACCACTTGTGTTTTTGCACAATTTATGTTGTTTTTTTATAAGTGTTTAATTGAAGCACTATATATGAGAAGCAACTGAGATATTAAAGAAATCTCATTTGTATATTCATTACAGCATACATTTTGATCTAGAAGATGCTTTTACCATACATGGCATCAAACATCACGCATTTAATTTGCATGGCATATTGTCAGCTTTAAAACTAACAAGACTGAAAATTTCATCCCATCAATAATGCATGATATTTACAGGCTGGCTTTGGGCAGAGAAGAGCCCAGGGACACGGCTTTCCCCTCAACTTCATTTGGCTGTGTGACAGGATCCATAACCCTCTCTGAATCCTATCAAATGATGTGGTATGAAGTGTCATCTTCTCTCTGAGCGCTTCTGAGGAGTTTCATCTCTGCGGGGAACTGTCATCAGGTTCCTCTTCCATTCTCTCTCCCCTATTCCCATCAATTGAATGGGCTATCAGACACGTCCAATCAGAGGCCAGTTCCACTGGTCAGGCTGACGGTGATCAGCAGGTGAAGTTGCTCCCCTCTGCGTCTCTACTTCCTGTCCCACCAGGGCAGCATCCCCACCACATGCTTTATCCATCCTGAGTGCAGCGAAACAACACAAGTAGTTTCTGAGATGCACAAAAGGTTTGTGTGTGTGTGTGTGTGTGTGTGTGTGTGTGTGTGTGTGTGTGTGTGTGTGTGTGTGTGTGTGTGTGTGTGTGTGTGTGTGTGTGTGTGTGTGTGTATTCTTGCTGCTTTCTCTAGTTTTGTGTTATCTCAAAAGACAGGAATGCAACCTTGGAAATACTTCATAAAAAATAAATTCAACTTCTGTTAAGATTTACGTGGGAGTTAAATATTTTTCATGTACAATATTCATCACAATCATTTCAAACAGTTCTCAAGCATTAGATTCGACTAAAACATTCTTGTTTTTCTTATATATATCATGTTTATTCATTTCCAACATTTATATTCAAGACGTTCAAAAATATGAAACAATTTTTCTGTTTGTTATGAAAGATTAATCCCCAGTTGCTGTTGTATTTTGCATGAATTTGTCGTGCCCTGAGGACAAATCTATCCCATACAAATTTACATCCTCACAGGGTAATAAATCTCTCCACACATAGCAACAATCTTGCAAAATCATTAATGTTTTTGTCCTCTCTTATCAATTCTATTTTCTGGAGTAATTGAGCAGTAATCTAATTGGTCCAGTGACCCTTTGCATAATTAAATGTTATCAAAGTGATCTGTCGGCAACTGGCAGAGAACAGATGTTGCTCTTCAGTGGAGTAATCAGTCATCGACCCCTGGCCTGAGCCAATCACAATTACCTTGATTTGTGCAGTCCAGAGTGTGAGACCCCATGTCCTAAGTCACTCAGAAACCCCCAAATGGATCAATAACCCCCTCAGTAGCTCCGCCCACCTCATTCTCACTCAGTGACTTTGATGGGTTTAACACGTTTACATACGCCATTTCAGTTTACAACAGTCAATTTAAAACCTGAAATGGTGAAATGTGCTACTAGTGGCACCAAAAGTAATTGCAATTCTTTTTGATGCCACTAGTGGAGCAGAAATTACACACTTTACGTCTAAAATTTCGTTTTGATTCTTCAAGTGCGGTTACATTTACTATTGTTCAGCAAATTTTCGCTTGTGAAATCCACTCATTTCAATAGGAATCTGTAAAACTGGGGATTTCGTGTGAGGGTGAAAAATTTCCCCATGCAGATTTCACAACGGGTTCAAGCTTGTCACCTGAATTTGCCACATTGACAAACAGAAAGCTGCTTGGTTTGAAAGTGACTTCTGTGTGGTGTTGCCAAGTCTGCAGTTTTCCCGCAGAATTGAGCTACTTTAACACTGTTGCCGCGGCTTGTTTTTCATGTCCGCAGGTTGAAGCAACCCCAAATAACTTAAATAACTTAGTTTAGCAGCGTAACCCCGCCAAAAACGAGGATTTTGTCCCCCGAAATGCGACCGGGGCTAGTTTTGAGTAGGAATTGGGTGGGTTTTGTTGTAAAAACCTGGCAAACCTGCTTCAGCTTTTTGCCTGGAAATTTCAGTAACCCCTCAGTGCAGAACAAGAGATCCAGGGGGCAGAGACTGAAGGGTAGGTTTAGGGATATGTAAAGTGGGAGGAGTTGGATCCAGATCCAGGGGGTGGAGATGGGTAGGTTTAGAGCCAGGGGGCAGAGACAGGTAGGTTTAGGGATATGTAAAGTGGGAGGAGTTGGCTCCAGATCCAGGGGGTGGAGATGGGTAGGTTTAGATCCAGGGGGCGGAGACAGGTAGGTTTAGGGATATGTAAAGTGGGAGGAGTCGGCTCCAGATCCAGGGGGTGGAGATGGGTAGGTTTAGATCCAGGGGGCGGAGACAGGTAGGTTTAGGGATATGTAAATTGGGAGGAGTTGGCTCCAGATCCAGGGGGCGGAGACAGGTAGGTTTAGATTCAGGGGGCGGAGACAGGTAGGTTTAGGGATATGTAAATTGGGAGGAGTTGGCTCCAGATCCAGGGGGTGGAGACAGGTAGGTTTAGGAATATGTAAAGTGGGAGGAGTTGGCTCCAGATCCAGGGGGTGGAGATGGGTAGGTTTAGATCCAGGGGGCGGAGACAGGTAGGTTTAGGGATATGTAAAGTGGGAGGGGTTGGCTCCAGATCCAGGGGGCGGAGACAGGTAGGTTTAGGGATATGTAAAGTGGGAGGAGTTGGCTCCAGATCCAGGGGGTGGAGATGGGTAGGTTTAGATTCAGGGGGCGGAGACAGGTAGGTTTAGGGATATGTAAAGTGGAAGGAGTTGGCTCCAGATCCAGGGGGCGGAGACAGGTAGGTTTAGGGATATGTAAAGTGGAAGGAGTTGGCTCCAGATCCAGGGGTGGAGATGGGTAGGTTTAGATCCAGGGGGCGGAGACATGTAGGTTTAGGGATATGTAAAGTGGGAGGAGTTGGATCTGGATCCAATCTCTCCCCCTGGATCTCGTGTTCTGCAGTGAGGACCATCTCGGTAATTTTGCTAATGTGATCGCACCTTTAGGGTTGAAGTGAACTGTGGACACTCACAGGGGGGGACAGCAACACTACGGCCGCATGACAAAATTTTCATTTTTTGGTGAACTATCCCAAGTAGTTATCCCAAAAATTTTATTTCTGTCAATGGAATTCAATGGGGCCCATCAATTATGTGGTTACACATATTCTTCAAAATATATTCTTTTGTGTTCCGCAGAAGAAAAAAATTCATACAGGTTTGGAACGACTTAAGGGTGATTAAATGATGACAGAGATTTAATTTATTGGTAAACTATCCCTTTAAGGTGTCCTTTTTGCCATTTTACGATATGCAAGAAGGATGCTTAACAGTGCCCCCTTTACACCATTTCATCCCAGACTTCACAGCGGACAACTATATTTTATTTTACAGGTAGTTTTGTAAAATTTTAATTAAAATACTTGTTTTACTTTGAATTTATAACAGTGACAAATGAAAAATAACTGTAATGTATTTTCTCACTTTTGTGTTTTGTCAAATTTTTGTTCTCAGCTTAGGTGGACTGCTGGCTCATCTTGCATGCAAATAGGAATCAAACTTAATTGGAGTGTTGTGTACCTGTTACAAAGCCACATGAAAGTTGATCATCCTCCGAATGAAAGCTGAATCGTCAAATTATTTCTGTGTGCCTATAAAATCCTGATGTGATCTCACAAATTCAATGGCTTCTTTTGTGCACTTTCAACAGCTGCACTCACCATTCAAAGAATCAATAAAAGACCTTGAAGAAATTATGCCAGCTGATATGATGTAATCTTTTATTGTTGGCTAGATAATGCCAGGGCTGTACGTGACTGAATCACTCAGTACTCTTTTATTCTCTCTCTTTCTATCTCTCGCTCTTTATCTCTCTCTCTGTGCTATGGATGCCCTAGCATCTCTCAAACAACCAGAAGACACACTCTGCCTCCTCTTTCGCTTCGGTTTCATCAGCAGTGCCTGGATAAAAGGGCCTCAGAGGCAGAATAATTAGATCAAACAATAGATTTAGGATTCAATACAAAATAAGAACATCCTCTGTGTTTTTGGAAAGGTTTACCGTCATTCAGAGGCTACTTTGAGTTTCTCCCATCCAAAAATACCGGATAGCGCTGGCTTGGCTCACATTGGTCCATTGCTTGGTTTTAGAGAAAGTAATGACAGCTGGAAGCCTTAAAGTCTTTAGGAGGAAGGCATGAGCTCTTGCTGGGCTGTTTGAGAATCTGAAGATAGCCAAATAACGGTTTGAAATCAACGTCATGAACAATTCTGAAAAACAAGGCAGAGTTAAGGTTAGCTCAAAGGTATGTGACATACTCTACACAAGTGTGCCAATGTAACTTCTAGTTGTCTAATCCAAAAAATAAACTTTCAATATCATACTTACTCATAATAACTGTGTGCAAACAAATATTAAAAGAAATTAAATGTAAGAGAGCATAAATTTCAAAAACTGACCTCACATGCAACAAAATGTGTTAAAATTTGCACATTCGTTTTGACACGCCCACATTCAAACATACAATGTGCTTAAATGGCTGGTCCTTTTACAAAAGATTTAATTCACAAACAATTTAGATTAGAGATGCTTTTTTTAAAGTTGACTTTTAAACCGACACGTCATTCTAAAAACATGGCTTTCATGTGCCAGACACTGGCTGAAAAATACGCCAGCGCAATGATCCAAGATGTCCATACTTCATAACGCATGTTTACATAAAACAAACAAACAAACAAAAAAACAATGGGAAATTATCACAGCAGATACAGAAAGCAAAAGCACTTGGTTCTGGTTCATTTTTATTCAGGAATTGTTGACAGGAGACTAGGACTGGGTCATTGCAAATTCACACTACATTACTTTATTGATCATCAACTAAATTCAAAATCGAAGACCGCAATAGCAGAGGGGGCAGCAACAGCACTGTTAAGATCATTTAGGCTACGTTCACACTGCGAGCCTTCATACTCAATTCCGATGCTCAGATCTGATTTTTTTGTATAGCTGTTCACATTGTTGTTTTAAATGTTGCCAATATCAGATTTCCAGTGTGAACAGATCATGATTCTGAAATGACCTGTATGTGCAGAAGATTGATACAAACAGGGTTGCCAGGTTTTTACCACAAAATCCACTCAATTGACCCTTCACCAGGAGTTTGATTGACAAGCGATCTAACCAATCATAACGCCAAATCCGCCATTTTGTCCGACAATGCAGTCGGGAGTTAGAAGATTAACCTCATTGGACTTAAACTTGAAAAATGGTGTGTACTGACGTCTTTCCGCGTTTGAAACAACATTCCTTCTCATGTTCATTCGTCTTTATTTGATGCTATAAATGAACTAGTAGGAAGAGATGATTGGTTCACGAGTCGCTTGAGCTGAGGCGCTACAGTGATCTGTCACGACATATTATAAAGCCACAAAACATTTTTTATTGTTCGAATTTCTTTAAAAAATTACACAATTTAAAAGCTGGGACTTTGTTTAATATCATAAGTAACCTGCTCTGTCTTGTCTGTTGACATGTTGTCAGTTTCCTCTTTTTTCCGTGATGTATTTTTCACTCTGTGTGGCATGACAGCGCCATGGCTTTTCGGACAAAGCAACAGTAACTAAAGCCGGGGACACACCTAACGATTGTAAGGCCGAGTATGAATGTAATTTGATACTTACGACTGATCATGTCCAATCGGCCCGAGTCAGAGCCAGTTGCGTTCAGTCTGTGTTTACAGTTGGTGCTTAAAATCGTGCAGTGTGCTGCGTCTAACGATTCTAGTCTTATTTTCCGCACAAATATAGCTGCAGATGAAGAGCGCCAGCTGTTTGTTTACATCCATTTTCAAGATGCCACGCACAGTGTGTTGCTTAGCAGCGGTCTCGTAAACGTTTGTATTCTTCTCCGACTGTCAACGATTAAAATCGGCTCCAGTCGAAGGAAACAATCGGTATGTGTGTTCAGTTCAGTCTTAGAATGTTTCAGCTAATCGTTAGGTGTGTCCCCGGCTTTAAGGGGGAGGCGGGTCTTTGTGAAGGGTCAATTGCTTCTCAAAATTAGACCAAAACTAGCTTAGTAAAAATCGCTGTCATACGGAAGTAAACTCGAAGGGCATTAAAGTAAGCGATTAGTTCTGACACATCACCGCCCTTATACTGACTATCTTTCGCAACTGTCTTGATAACATTAAGTATGTAAAATCTTTGAATAGACTCCCATGACCACAGAATCGTGACGAATGTTGATCTCGAGTGACTGTTCACACTGTGGTCGCATTACAAAACATCTGACCTGAATTGGATTTAGCACCACATATGGAAGTGGCACAAATCAGAATTGAAAAGATTAGATTCGTGGTTTGTACTGTTCACACTGCTATGGGGAAAACAGATATGAGTCACATGTGGGCAAAAAAATAAAATCAGATTTGGGATACATTTAATTGCAGTGTGAAAGTAGCCTTTAGTCTCATTACTTTTAATGAAGATGATTGTGTTTTGAGCATCTGTCCAGCAAACACAGAACATTAGTTTTTGCTTCCCATTTTTTGGAAACCAAATACTAACGTTAGGGGAACGTTCTTTTTAAGGTAGGCCTATATTTTTTTGTAACCATAACGTTCAAGTTGCAAGGTGTTTTTATTTATTTACTTATTTATTTATAACTTAAAAATAACTTGTTATACATACCGTACTCTAATGGTTATTTTTATAACCATGTAATCTTTCTTACTAAAAGGGCGCAGATGATTTTGTGTATAATGATAGAGCTCTGAAATTCGTTTAATACAGCATTTACTAAAATATAGAAATTAGATCAATCAAAACGCGTTTTAAATGATAATATTAAGTCAGGGTTTAAGCGTAATGATAACAGAAATACTGAATTCATTGTTTTGTTTCTATCTTCATTTACTGCGTGCCAGAGCCGTTACGCCTCTGATCTGCGCCGAGCGCTCGCAGAATTTAAAAATTAACGGTCATTTCGTTTTACTGACTGACTGACTCATTCTTTTATCGACATCTCTATTGAACGATTACTTAAAATTAATATAGTTAGTTATGAGAGTAAATATGATTTCGAAGGTATTTGACACGCCTAACTGAACAGAACATGATGTTAATGGAGAAGTTTTTGTTTATGGACCAAACGAAGAATGGCCCGCTGTGCAAACTCTACAATCCAGCGGTAAGAAATGAATAGGCTACTGATATCCTACATAAAGTCAAATAATTGTATATATCTATCTATATATATCTATATATATATTTAGATATATATATATATATATATATATATATATATATATATATATATATATATATATAGGCGTCTATAGGCTACATATCCATTTTTCATGCCGCTTAGCTATGCCTGGGTCGCAGGCAAAGCCCCTGGCCTGATCGCGGGTGTGCTGGATAATTACTTACCAACCAAAAACAAACCATGAAAAATAACATCCTGGCAACCAAAAACTAACATTTTGGGAACGTTAGAATAACGTAATAGGAACATTAAATTAACATTAGAATAACGTTCTGCGAACTAAACTAACATTGTGGGAACAAAAATGTAACGTTATAGGAATATTAGATTAACATTGAAATAATGTTCAACAAACTAAAAACTAACGTTCTGAGAATGTTAAGAAAAAAAGTAACACTCAGACAACCAAAATCAAACGTTTTGGTAACATTATAATAATGTTATGGGAACCTTAGATTAACGTTAGAACAACGTTCTACAAACCAAAAACTGACATTCTGTGAACCAGAGTCTAATGTTTTGGGAACGTTATAATAACATTATGGGAACATTAGATTAATGTTAGAAAATAGTTTTACAAACCAAAAACGAACGTTCTTGGAAAGTTAAGAAAACTTTACTGGCTAACCAAAAACAAACCAAAAATAACATTCTGGGAACCAAAAACTAACGTTCAGGTAACAAAAAACTAATGTTCTGGGAATGTTACGGGAACAAAAAACGAATGTTCTGGTCGTAAATATCAAACATGTTTGATGATTTGGGATTGTGTGGGCTCCGACGCAATCGGGAGCAGTAAAATAATTGTAATGACACAACACAACTGAGGATTTTTTGGACAAAAAGTCACTTGAGAGGACCCTCGAATCAGGCCAGACCCCCCAGATCAAATCGGTTGCAAATCGGGCCCAAAATCTGGCTTAAAATCTTCAAGTGTGTGGCCAGCCTTAGACAAGAAGATGAAAGTAAAGAAAAGAAATAAAAAGAAATGGCAAATAAGAACGATTAGTTAGTGAATCGGACTTCACTATTGTGAATTTTTATGTTTTTATGAAATGTAGAAGTAAAAACCATGTTATTATGAATGTATTTAGAATGTATTCCCAAGATAAGAAAAAGCAAAATGAACTTCAGTATGTAATAAAGTAAAAATGCGGCTTCTCCCACTTGCACTTGCTTTGTGAATCATTCGCATGTGCTTTTGCATTGACTGATTGCCTATGTTTCTGGTAGTTAAGAAATTATGAAAACAATTGAAACTTTTAATTTTGTAATATTTATAGTGGAGGTGAATCAAAATTCTAATTGTAGGTGTAAATGTGTTATTTTTAGGGATGCTTCGATCGATCGGCCCGAGATCGGAATCGGCCGATAATCATATTTTATGACTCGATCGGTACTCACTAACTTGGCCGATCTCACGAACCGATCGCAATTTGATGACGTCAGCGCGTGAGTGTGAGGACCCGCGGGAACATAGCGCTGCAGACATGTCGTCACCTGTGTGGAATTTCTATGACGTTGCGAGAAACAATGAAAAATTCGCGATTTGCCGTGTATGTTCTGAAGAAATCTCTTGTGGAGGAGTATTGTCCAAAACGTTCAATACGACGAACCTGATTCGGCACCTGAGAACAAGCCACCGCGAGACTTATGCTGAATATGAAAAACTGGCAACTGCAAAAAAGGCAACGGTAACAACTAGTAATACGACTCTCACTCAGCCATCCATTACAGACATTCTGAAAAGTTTTTAAGTTAATTCAGACTACTCCATTTTAGGAGATTAAATGTTTATTTTGTCCTCAACATTTTACTATGGGACAGTTTTTAAGTAAACCTAATGAGCTGCATCACACTTATCCGATTTGTTGTTTTAGGACTTTAAATGTATTTTTCTTGGTTATGTTGTCCTGCTAGGACTGGTATTGGACAATGTTTAAGTTAATTCAGACTTCTCCATTTTAGGAGATTAAATGTTTATTTTGTCATCAACATTTTACTATTGTACAATTTTTAAATAAACCTT
The DNA here is from genome assembly GCF_024489055.1 of Chanodichthys erythropterus. NCBI lineage: Eukaryota > Metazoa > Chordata > Actinopteri > Cypriniformes > Xenocyprididae > Chanodichthys > Chanodichthys erythropterus. The sequence goes on along the minus strand of NC_090243.1, from coordinate 13,980,823 downwards.
GTGGGCTGCATAAGACTGCTTCATTTTGTTTGTTTGTTTTTTTCTGTGCAGGAACACCATTTTAAAGGCATATTAAAATATTCACTGTATAATGAATAATTGTTGTGATTTAGTGCATTGTTAAAACTATAGTTGCATTACATACATTACCATAAAAATGGAACAAAAATAAAATAAAGGCAACATCTATAGTATTTTTTTATCTGGAGAAAAGGTGATCAAAGAGCTTACAAATCAGTGAAGCATTGAAATCGGTACTCGGTATCGGCTGATCACCATGACAAGAAATCGGTACTCGGTATCGGCTGCCAAAATCCTGATCGGAGCATCCCTAGTTATTTTAGGAATCATGTGTCATTGTGGAAATTCCCCAGGGATCCCAGAGTGTGGCATCTGATTATCAATCAATCAATCAAATTGAGTGAGTACAACCTGGCTTAGGCCTGTTCTACATTCCTGACACTTAACACGTTAACTTCTTTAACTTTATCAACCTCTGTAGTTCACATACTGAAACAAAGACATTGTATGCAAAAACAGCATTTCCTGTTTAAAATTCACCATATCTGTTTAGGCTAACATGTAACAGATCCATATGGAAATGATATTTGATTTCGAAACCCATCAGCACAAACATCAAATTACCACACAATTAACATTTACAAACCAATACAACACATTTTTAACACTCTCAAACAAATATTAATTCATGCACACACACAGAGAAGTGTTCCCTTGCCAAAGCAAACACCACTCCGGAGAGGAGTGGCAGATTACCAGAGAGTTCGATGTCCCAGCATCATGATGAAACTTCACGGAAATAACCTGCAACATCTGCACCGTGGCCACTGCTGCAGAGCAAATGCATCTCTGCCTTGCACTTATCGCTGCACTCTCATGCCCCAATGCATTCTGGGAGTTTGGGTGACAAAAGGCACAAAGAAGAATTTCATTCAAGCTTTGTCCTTTTATAAAGCTGTCACGTTAGACCTTGCTCCAAAACCTGAGCTGCATACCTAGACAGCATTTTGAGTTGCTTTTAAAACCTAATAATTGACAAATGATTGGAAGATGATGTAAAAAGGCACAAAATCATAATGCTAATATTAAATTTGCAGATTCTTGTCAACAAAAAATGAGGATAAACAATGCTACACTCTTATAAATAAAGGTTATTTATTGGTATTGACGGTTCCATGAAGAACCTTTAACATCCATGCATGTTCTATGGAACCTTTCTATTGTACAAAAGCTTCTTTATAGTGTAAAAAAAAAAAAAAAGGTTCTTTAAAATGTTCTTCACACAAAGAAACAAAAAGAAACTGTTCACTGAAAGGTTCTTTTGGGAACCAAAAATTGTTCTTCTATGTCATCACTCTGAAACCCCCCTTTTGGAACCCTGATGTTTAAAAGTGTATTAAACTAAAGCTAAAAGTGCATGATTTAGGCTACTGAACAGGTGTTGTCATCATGCAACATCATGATTTATTGATATTTTTTACATTTTTTTCTACACTAGTTTCCAAGTTGCAACTGCCATTCTGTTGCACTTGGGAATTCCAACTTTTGATTTTGGGAATTTCACAATTCCCTTGTAAATGGCACAATCCCAGAATGCATTCATGTGTGCTACATGGAGTTGCTGCCTGTAATTTTTCAAATCAATCCAATTTTGAAGTTGATTCAGTTAGGACATTTTTGCTTTATCAGAACACATTTTTGCTGATAAAAACACAAAATGCAATTGAAAAATGAATGAGAAAAAGTGCAAGGTCTATCAACACACTTTTTAAAAACTGAACTTGAGCACAATTTTAGAATGTTGTGTCATGTGCGAGACACTGCAAAAGACACAAGACTTAAAAACGTCCAGTGTCTAGCATGTGTTTACACTGAAAAATAATGGAAAAGTAGCGCAGTGGAATGGAAAAAGGCATTCTGTGTGAACAGTCCCTTAGAAGGCAGCTGCCTATGTAGACTGCATACTGCAACACAGCTCACTCAGTTTCGGAACAAAGCAATTATGTGGAATAAATGTATCAGTTATGAAAATTTGTCTGGGAGCTTGACTGGTTCCTCAGGTTTACACTTTACTCCCATAATGCCTCAGAGACCAAAGAAACTTTAATTACAAATCAAGCAGCACGGGCTGTTGCCAATGAAACGGCCGCTCTATGCACACACTCCAAAAAGAAGTGTTATTCTTAATTGCAGGTCAGTGTAAAACTGATGTGTCAGCTGCTGTGACTGCTAATTAATTCTGCTCACAAACGAAGCCAGAGACAATCTCCATCTGCTGCTGTTTAACCTGGAAGAGAGTGGCATGTCGGATTGTCATGCTCTTATTATGATAGAGTGCTCATCTGCGATTATGACTTTTAATGGAAAAAAGTAACATTGATGCATTATTTTCTTCATTAGGGGAGATACACACTGTCTATAAGTTTTAAGTTACACAAATTAGTGTTTTCTCTAGCAGTTATTTTGTTAAACGTCTTGTTTAAAGCTTTCATAAATAATAGAATAACCATCGTAAATTTTTATGTTTATGTTATAATTGCATTCCATTTATGAACATATCGTATGTCAGCCAAAACAATTAAATATTTTCTGTTACCTTTTATTCTATAGTACATTATATGTTTGAAGTTTCATGATTTCTGGGGAAAATCATACAGTAAGTCACAAAGGTCACAAAAGCTTATTGTATTATGAACATTAGGCCATGGTATTATTGGTTAATATTATTTTTCCTGCCCACAAGGCCTTGGTTATATCAGCTGAAAAGACTACATTTCTGAGATATAGAAAGATATTACATGTTGAGAAAAATATACATTTTTCTTTAGAATACTAAAAAATAAAGATGGTCTGCACTCTAAAAAATGTTTTATTCAATTTACAAAAGGGTAATAATTGTAAATGATTCTTCAGAATAATATGAAAAAAAATCGTGCACAGTCAGACATAATCACGGAACATGAAGGAACAATTATTAATCGATTCATTTTTAAATTTCATGTTGGTTACAAATGAGGGCTGATCATTTAATTCAGATGTGGGATTGGCTATGTGGACACGTGGTATTTCAGAAGAGGGAAATCAGCCCCCATAATTCTTCTGTCGGAAAAAAAACAGGCATCATCAATAATGAATTACTAAACAAGGCCGTCATTAAGTGCATCCCACTGTCTCTGTCCAGCTCAGGGATGGGGTGGGGTGGGTTCAAACAGCATGACTCATGCATGGACTTGCAGAGATTAGGCTGAGAAACAGGGAAATAGAGAAAGATTTAGATAGAGAGAGAGAGAAAGGAAGAGGAAAGGGGTCAGGGTGAAGGAAACGAGAGAGAGAGGGGGCTGTCATTAGAGTTCATTCAAGTTAAGAGTCACAATGACAGTCTCTGGTCAGTAGAGTAGAACCAGAACACAAAAAAACACTCTGCTGTGTGTCTGTGTATGTCTCTAAGCGATACTAAAGCCTGAGAGAGAAACAAGATGATCTAAGTGATGTTAAATACGTTTAATTTATCCGTCTTTCTCTCATTTAATTATGTCTATATGTCTATCTGCTCAACAAACACATCTATATCCATCCATCCATCCATCCATCTATAGTATACATACATTTACCTATCTATATATCAATCCGTCTGTCTGTCTATCTATCATATATCTGTCAGCCTATCAATCCATCTATCAGTCCATCCATCCATCATCTATATATCCATTTATCCATACATCTATATACATCCATCTAGCTATCTTATCTGTTCAACCGTCTGTCTGTCCGTTAACATAAAGCTAATAAACAGCGGACTGTTTTTCCATTATTTATTTCCTATTTATTCTAACATCTACTTGTCTGTCTGTCTATCCATCATCTATACATCAACCTATCTATCCATCCATCCATATATCTATCTATACATCCATTTACCTATCTATATATCCATCTGTCCATTCTATTTATTTCCATCCATCCATCCATTCATCCTATTTATTCTATCTATCTCACATCTACCTTACGTAAGTCTATCCATCCATCCATCCATCCATCCATCTATCTGTCCGTCCGTCCGTCCATCTGTCTGTCTGTCCATAAATATAAAGCTAAATATCCAGGAAAAAGAGGTGTTCCAAAAAAAAAATCAATCCAAATATGTGTTTTTCACAATAGCATTCATTATTTCCTATTTATTCAGATTATTTATTTATAACTAATTTATTCAGTTCTTTAATTATTTGAGAACTGCGGTAACATAAAGGCGACAGAATAATGATTAAAGCGCTGATAAAAGGGACGAGTGCAGACAGAGTGAGATCTCGCAGGGTCAGATGGAGGACAGACTTTCAGAATAACACCTCTGAGTCCAGTGAAGATCATTCCGACAGACAGCCGGATATAACAGTCAGTTGCTTATCGCAGGACCTTGAAAATACCAGGGAAAAAATCCCAGCCCCTCTTTCTCTTTCACCTTCAAAGTGGGTCTAATACGGCCTCAAAGAATACTTGATATTCTCCTATTGGTATTTGCAGATGGTGGGGCTGTTCACACATTCAGTCGGCATGGAGAAAAGGTTGTGTCTTGGGACTCAATAGATTAGTAAGTCTGGGGACAAGTGCCTGGACGCCCCTGTTTAGCATGTGAATGACACACCAGTGTGCATTATTGGCTTTGGTCGTACAGGAGCCAAGAAGCAGTGAGAGGGACAGTGGAGAGACTATTCAAAAGCAATTGTATTTGCATTAAATATGTATCAATGAAATATCATGTTACATGAGGTAGCTGTAAACTCTATTCTGAAGGGCGATGTTCTGCTGTGCCTGGACAATAATACGATTCAGGATTTAGAAACATGTTGAATGAATAAGAAATGTTAAGGATTCTGGACTGTTTATAGTTGTTGCGGTTAAAGTATGTAATCGCGATCTTTTGAACAATCGTGAACGATCTCATCTCAAAAGCGATTCTTAAAACCCCAAGATCAATCTTTGTATTCAATCCTATCTGAATCTACAGTTTAACAGAAAAAGATCCATATTTTACCAGAGTGTGCATTGCAAACTCAATATGAAATAGATAAAATCGTTGCCTATCACAAAATAAAAGTTCTCAAGGGCTGCGCACAATAACATACAGCTGATTTACAGAATGAAGAAAAAAAAAACCACGTGAATCAAATACTTACAGCTTAACCATAGTCAGTTTCATGAAAGACTCTTTTAAAAATTGGTTCATTTTAGTGAGTCATAATCAAAAGCAGTCTGATCCATGCACTTTCTTCAACCAACTGATTTTAGTGAATCAGCAATATGCAATGAAACCAATTCAAATTACTCTTTTCAACCGTTTCTATTTAGTAAACCATTAACATATCACATGACTAGTGTAGTCCCATTCATGAATAAATGACTCATATGACTCATAAATACATTTTTTTTTAGTGATTCAAAAGATACAACCCAACCAGTAGTTGTGTGAAAATGCATTTGTACAGCGCCACCTTCCATCCTGCAAAATTTCATTTTCCATCCATACATCCATCTATGTGTCTATCTATGTATCTTTCCATCTATCTATATATCTATCTATGCTATAGACAATTTCAACAACAGTGAGTATACAAAAACATAATTATAAAAAAAAAATGTAGGACAGGTTTTTTTACAGACATGTATGACAATGCTTTTGGCATCTTAAAATACCTTCAAATCTTGAGATTATTTTCAAAGGCAATCATTTAAGACTGGACAGAATGAAACAAACAAACAAGCATAAAAACAATGAAATGAAACACCACTAGCACTGCTAACACTGACAGACAGTGAGAGCAGGAGTCTGGTTATTGAACACTGAGTGCTCTGTGAATTTGTACTGAGGCAAGCAGACAGTAGATGCTTTTCTGCGCTCTGCTTGAACCTAAAATGAAAGTGTGATTTTTTTCTCTCTCTCTCTCTGCTTTTGACAATGAAGCTCTCCGTGAAGATTGAACGCCCTGCGTTTACGGGAGGTGGGGACCTAAGAGCTTCACTCTGAAGGGGCCTCTCTGGGGGGTAGCCAGCATTTAGAAGATCTGATTAATCATAGTCTCTCTCTCTCTCTTTGAGGTGATAGCACAGAGAAAGCAGGAGGCCTGGCCCTCGTTACGCGTGCGTCCGGGGAGAGACAGCAGTTTACAGAGCTGCATGTGTGCAGGGGAGATGAATGAACGGCACAGGGAAATAATCAATTATCACGCTCTTCACTACTGGAAACAGACCACACACACTGCAAAAATTATTATTATTATTATTATTATTATTATTATTTTAGTCTTTGTCCTTATAGTAATATTTAATATCTAATATTTAACTTGTTTTAAGGATTTTATTTCAATAAAGTAAATCCCCAAAACAGGAAAAATCAAAACTGAAAGAAAACTGACACTGAAGATATTTATAATGTTACAAAAGATTTCTATTTCAAATAAATGCTGTTCTTTTGAACTTTCTATTGATCAAAGAGTCCTGAAAAAAATGTATTAAGTAGCACAACTGATTTCAACATTGATAATAAGAAGAAATGTTTTTTAAGCATCAAATCAGCATATTAGAATGATTTCTGAAGAATCGTGTGACACTGAAGACTGGAGTAATGATGCTGAAAATTCAGCTTTGCATCACAGGAAGATATTACATTTTAAAATATATTAAAATGGATAACAGTTTTTTTAAATTGTCATAGTATTGCACAATATTACTCATTTTACAGTGTTTTTGATCAAATAAATGCAGCCTTTGTGAGCATTAGAGACATTTAAAAAAATCTTACCAACCTAAAACTTTTGAAAGGAAGTAAATTTACTTGTGAGTCAAAATTGTATAAAATTATAGTTTTTCTTGGATTAAGTTTTTTTGCATCTGCCTATCTATATATCTATCCATCCATCTTTTCGTCCGTCTATCTATTTATACATCCATCCATCTATATATCTGTCTCTCCATCTGTTCGTCCATTCGTCCGTCCATCCATCCATCCATCCATCCATCCATCCATCCATCCATCCATCCATCCATCCATCCATCCATCCATCCATCCATCCATCCATCCATCCATCCACAATTTAATAAAACAAAACTATTTGTCAAAGTTAAAATATCATACACAATACTGCATTATTTTTCTGGTTTTAAGGATATGTTAAAATATTTTTACTATAAAACAAGACAAAAATACTGATTAAAAAATTATTTTTGCAGTGCACACACTTCAAAAACAGACAAACGAACACCTTTTGTGTCTAATATTTAATTTCCTACTGTCAGTGAAAGCCCTTAACTGTGTTTTCTAGTATAGTCTGTGATCTTGACATCGCTGGGGATTTTTCAAGCCGAAAGGGTTTTTACTGAACACTCTTGGAGGAATATAAGTCACCAGAGTTTGTGAAGAGAGAAGCGATAAAGGGGAGGAGATGAAGAGAGAGAGAGCGATTGCACCAGAATGGGATGAGAGGTGTCCACTGAGAATTTGGAAGTGGAGGATCTCACTCTGGCGTTCAATCTGCACCAGCTCCAATACTGTGGAAATAAATTGGTTTTTAAATAGATTGCTAAGCCTCTATCAGCGAGCCACTGATGTGGGTACATTTCATAGGCGGCTATTTAAACCAACCTAAAGCCCATCCATAGTGTAACCTTATTAAAGATATCTGCCGGTTAGACTTCACTAGCTTAGCGTGCTTCACCTCCCGCCTGAAATTAATCTCTGAAACGATACACATGATAACCGATCTCACACCTATGGAAGAATACAAAGCAGGACTGTCATTAAAGTAACGAGGCTTAGTGGCCTGTATCAGGTTTCCATAAGAAATGGACATGTTGTGAGATGCAGCAGGCCTGAGATTATGAGGTTTAGAGGTAGTAAAGTTGACTGTTTGAAAGGTTGTAAGGTTTTGATGTAGTGAGGATGAAAGTTGTAGGAACACCACCAGTTAAACGTTTGGACACACCTTCTATCTTTTTTTTTAAAATTATTATTATTTTCCATATTTCCGAAGCACAGTAATCATAATACTGAGATATAGAGATGAACACATAGAAAAATGGCTTTTTTTTTGCATAGTAAAATAAAAATTGTAGTTGTAGTTTGCCTTTTTTGCCAAATTATTTTTTTTCTGATAAATACCTTAACCAAGTTTAACTAATTTCAAGCATTTAAGCATAAATCACAAATTCAGTGAAGTGTGTCCTAACTTTTGATTGGCCCTGTAGCTTCCATTTGCTGTACTGAGTGCAAAATATGCTGATGCAGCACATTTTCAATTGATTAATGCCACTGATCTTATTTGTGGAGAAGAGCATTATGGTCCTGAAGGAAGTCAGGGGATGATAGAGCATCATGACATCATGCACAAGAAAATGAGGAACATCCCATAAAAGTGCTGACTTAAAAACGCTGAGTTTATATATATATATAAAAAAAAATAACCCTGTTGGTCAGGCCTTTGTGCTGGGTGTAAATACCAACCAACACAACCATGAAGGGTAAACTAATTAGCTGAATGACTGTCCAGTAGCCAAAGAATAATCACTTGCAAAAAGATACAAAAAGAAAAACACTAATAATACTCCATAATCTGAATTAATCTTGTATATAGATTTTAGTCATGTGAATAAATTAATAATTCATACCTTAAATGTTTGCAAAGTTTACATAATTTGGTTTTAATTTGAATGGACAAAGTGTATCTGGAAAGGGCCGATAAATAAATAAATAACTTCTTGTCAATATCTCATATCCTCTGAAATTAATTAAAGCTCCTGTTAAGAAAAATTTGGCCTGTAACTTAAGGCTTTTTGCAACTGCAAGTGAATTCAAATGTCTGAGAGACATAAACTAAAACATTGATTGTAGCTGAATAATCATATATAGAGTGATAATTTTGTCCTGTCACAAAAACATACCAGTCGTATTCTAATGAATATTATGATGACCAGAAAGAAATTGTGTTTTTTGTTGTTTGGAGCTACATTGTGTCTTGAAAAATAAATTGAATGCTACAAGCTGAGACAACAACAAATAAAGAGAGTTCAATGGTGTCAATAGACCAAGCAAAAGAATCCAAGGAGAATCCAGCTCTGCACTGATTATATATAAATAAATCTCAACATTATGACAAATGCTTTTGAAGCATACTAAAACCATCAGTATAACCCAAAATGTCTGTTCATGATTTGTTTGTTTGTTGTGTTCATGCATATATTTTTTTCAAAATGTTTGTAATGTATTTTTATTTTTTTTTTTTGGCTTACATATTTGTTCATGACCTATATTCAAAACTGATTTTTCACCTATAAGGGACAAAATATACAAATACATCATAATTTCACTTAAATCAAGCTTTATTTATAATATGAGGGGGAGGAACAAAGATGATGTGCATATAAAAATAATTTCAATAAAGAGCAAATTAAAATGAACTGCAGAGGCTTGAATAATTTCATCACGTCATAAACTGCAGACAGATGCAAGTTAAACAGCGAGATAACAGCATCAATAAAATTTATATCAGAGAGAAATTCTGCTCATATACTGTAGAATATTTTAGTGAAAAAATATATATATTTTAATCTTAAATACAGGTAAATATTCTAATATAACAGATAACTGTTAATCAAATGGTTTGCATGTGACCTTTTTCATAATTGCCACTCCTAAGGCACTGTTTAGCATAAATTAATAAAGGAATAAATGAAATTCCATTCATTCTGAGAGTACATGCTAAGAATAAAAAAAACACATTCTTTTTAAGCTGCCAAGACCTGTTCTATCTAAAACTATTTTCATCTAAACAGATATTTCCGTTAGTTTTGAATCTATGCACCCCAAACACCTTAAGTATGATATAAAACATGACTTAAAAAGTTAAGCAACACACTAAAAAACTGATATAATCTCCTCTGATTTTCAGTTGTATGGTTCCCCTAGTGGTAAAACATTACAATATTCCTCCTCCACACCTCTTTTCTCTCTATTCATTTAAACACATAGCCGAAAGAATGATAATTACAGAGTGATCAAGGATAGAGCAGGCTGATTGTTGCCTTTAGTCTATCTGAAATGCTAATACATCACTTAAATGTGCTGAATGATAATGGAGAACAAATTAAAATGTTTGCAGATTTACAAATAGTCCACGTCAATACATCAACAGCCGGTCCAAATGCAATACATTTGTTTTTATGCAAAATAGGTAAAAATGTAAAAAGCAAAAGAATTCTTTTTTTATAAAACAATCTCATGTATATTTATCAGATCTGATCGTAAGCTTTCATAAGTCGAGTAGATCCTATTAGGTTCCCTAAATGGATTTCATGGACGTTAGAATGCAGCATCATACGCTCGCCTGATACATATTCATGATATACGCGTGCCTACATGGGAAGCCACGCCGCAGTCAATCTAAAGCCGTGGTAACTGTTTATCTGCAGTGTGTTCCTTTACAATCCGCATAAATTTAGCTGTCAGTGGCATCGTGGACATTTCATTCCATTTTTTTTTTCTCCAGCCCTCACGGAGCTCCATATGGAAACCCTGCACGATAAATGTCATTTCAAAATCAATTTGCATTAAAAAGGTGGAGTGTGTGCGGTCCTGAGAAAAGAATATATGGCACAAACCGAACACATTTGCATCTACAACCCCACCCGGCGCGTTACAATATACAGCTTCCCCTTTCGGTGAGGACGCCGTAGCATTTTAAAGCAGAACTCAAATCACAACAAAACCCCAGTTTTTCCTTTCCGGTGGCTGAAAAGATGTTTAGTAGGAGCAGGCGGATAAATCAACAGCACATGCATCACACACAAACAGGAAATGCAGCTTCGCTGACTCAATAAATGGATGTGGGCGTGAACCTCGGCGTTAGCAAACGCATGTGTGTGTGTGCAGGCAGGTGGGCCTTCTGGATTCAACGCTCTCTCTAGTCCATTGCAGGCGCCGCCGACATGACTCTCCTCGACTACGCGTATTCTTAAGCAATAACAACGAGAGCCGTATTATCCACCCAAGAATACCCGTCACCGAAGAGAGTCTTTTACAGAGAGAAACAACAGAACCGCCGGCATCGTCCGCGGCTGTTCGGAAAACGCGGCCTTTTCAAAACAATTGATTGAAGACGCTTTGTAGCGCAAGGCAAGGGCCCCTCAACGGCTCGTCTGCAAACAGAAATTAACAGTGCATTTTTGTTCAGTAAACGCCTCAGAGGAAATATGTGGTAAGTGTTTTTGTGCTATTTCCTCCCAGCAATCTGTGCTCTCACAGGGCCGCTCGGGGGAAAGGTGCATTTAATGAAGGAGCGGGGGATGGGGCGGAGGTGGTGGAAGGGGGTTATGGGTAATCCACCCGCCCCCCCCAACAGCATAAACTCACCTGGGATGCAAGGACCCAGCGGAGGTCCTCCGGCGAGCACCCATGTCTCGACTCCCATTGCCACGGCGATGATTCTGATGATGGCGATAGTCCACTGTAGTGGGTTCACCTAAAAACACAGACCATCAGGGTTAGGATGGAGTGGGACGCTCGAGATATAAATGCTACTGTGGTCTACTTCGTCACATGCTGCACATCTCATCTGTCTAAATGATATAGAAAAGGGGGGAAAAATTAGCCAAAAAGTCCATTAGCACCGTGAGGAGAATTCTATATGGAGACACGGACTCAAATGAAGCATGGCGGCCCCCCTCTACACCCCACTTGAGTATGACGGGGGAGGGAAAAAGGGGGGTGGGGGCTAAACTGTGATTAGGCTATGAGAGAAGGCTTCTTTTGAAGAAGAAAAAAAATTGCAACTTATATAAATGCATCATGTTACATAGAGAATTGTGCATTTTATGACAAAATAGGTCTGAATTTGATTATCTTTAAAATGCATTAACACTGAATGTTTGGTTACTAATATTCCAATTTAGTGCATTTAGCAATTTTTTGCTTTTTTATTTTGGTGTCATAATTTAAACATAAAGAACGTTATTTCAGCTGACAAATGTAACTGAAATATTTTTATTCCGTTTAAAAGGTTTGCATGAATACATTTTCCACTTTTTAACTAATTTTGATAGGATCATTTAATTGTTATAAACCAACAGGCCTTTATTTAATTTTCATGCAAAATTATATTGTGTTTTATTTGTTAATATTTTTAATTTACAATAACATGAGTTCCCAATATTTCTTATAATTAGCTCTTTTCTTAATTTACAGAATACTATTTTGATCAGTCTATCAGAATGACACATAATTTAATAACAAATTTTAACAAAATAAAAAAAAAACAGTCATTTTTATATTTTCCTCCATTTCATGCAACAACAACAAAAAAATAATAATTTAAAAAATGACACCTCTAAACCAATAACCTACTGAATTAAAGTCTACATACCTGCCCAAATAGATTTTTTCTATTTTACACCGATCATTCACAAAACGAGAAACACACAATCAGCTCTCATGCTGAAATCCACACGTTTCAAAGACAGAGACAGAGAGAGAAGGCAGCACAAGAATCTGGAGGAGAAGCTAACGGAGGCAGATGGAGAGGGACAGAACGAGAGGGAGAAGCTGGACTCGAGCACAAATGCAACAAAAGCCACCGTACGGGCACACCGGCAGTGTAGCAGCCGGCTGCTTGCTCGCTCTCCAGTTTGCAAAACCATGAGACGCACCTCACACACACACACACACACAGCCACCCTGACGCAGGGCACACTCCCCCAATGGTATAGCCCCAGGGCTCTCGCTTTCTCTGTCCATTTCTGAAGCTACACACACACACACACACATACACACAAACACTCAGAGCAACCAGGGACTCGACCCCCGTCCAAATCCCCTCAGAACTCCAGGAGTTAATCAATGGCCTCCATGCATGGATTTTGTGCTTTTTTTGGTTTGTTTGTCTTTGCCAAAGTTCCTCTGGGAGCATCTCTGTTTTCTCCTTTGAATTATATATATATATATATATATATATATATATATATATATATATATATATATATATATATATATATATATATATTGGTCCTACAGTTTTTTTTTATTCTACTCTCTTCATGCAAGAACCCTCTCACTGTCTTTTTTATATTAAAAAATGTATATATTTTTTTAAATGAAGTTTACCAGCAAAAAATATGACCAAATCTGTATTCTGTACCTCTCTCCGCTCCTCCCTTTCTAAACAAGTGATCTGCGCTATTCCACCCTACACAAAAAAAAAAAACACTTCGAGCTGGACCCTTCACTGATTGCAATTTAATTGAAAGGAGCCCATGAATATGGTAATTTCACGAGACACTTGACACAAGCATCAGGAGGTGTAGACCACACCGGCAAAAATGACAAAAATTTCAAAAACGACACCCAATTACACTGACAAAAAACAATCAATATTTTTTAAAAAAGAAGGAGAAGCGATGGAGTCCACATGTGGATCCAACTTACCCCGTCAAACCTTCAGCATCTCGTCGTGCCGCCCGCCTAAGCGAGGTGGGATGCCGGATCGTGATAAACCCAGGATGGTACGGCGATGTTAGAGAGAGCCAGGCAGGCAGTCCTGTGGCGTGCAGGTGGACGCGGTACACATTCGCAGGGGGGATGCTTGACAAAAGGATCAAAACCCACTGCCCACTCCCGAGCCAGTTGTTGCTTGACACAGCAAATGAACTTACAGCACAAGAGCGAGTGAAGCTGAGGGAGGGAGAGACAGACGGAGAGAGAGGCAGAGGAGGAGAGAGAGAGTGTTTGGCGCGTGTGTATGTGAGAGAGAGATGGAGAATGAGTGAGAGAGAGGAGGAGGTGGGGGTAGAAGGGGGTTTGGAGTGAGCGGGCAAGCGAGGGAGAGAGAGAAATCACAGCATAACAAAACCTATAGCTACGTGGACGGACACTCTCTCTCTCTTTCTCTGTCTGTATATCTCTCCACCCTCTCTCCGGCTCAAAGGAAGGGAGAGAATAATTAGATTTGAGCCACACATGCTTTCCAAAAGCACTGACTCGTGGATCCCAGGCACCTAATGTTGGATTAATTGAGGGAGATCTGATGTGCTACATGCACCGTGAGCCCTCGTCTCTGACTCCCCCCCTCTCACAACACCAAAAAACTACCATCGTGATACGACTCCCTGCTCCTCTCTCCCGGCATATGGTGACTGACACGGCACTGTAGGCGCAGAGAAAAGAAATAATAGATTGTTTATTTAATTGCGAATACATACAGACGTTTATTAGGCTAGATTTGTGCTTCTGTCAGAGTGGAAAACAGTCAGTATCCATCTTAAAATGTTGAAAATGCCAGCAGGATAAGGGAAATTAGATTTTTTTTTTATGTTTAATGCACTTTTTGAGCATGACATTTCTGATTAAAAAGGCCTAAATGATTTTAAAGAGGCTTTCTTCTCATCAGAGATCATTCCCACCGGATAGATGGGAATAATCAATCCATATGACATGATTTCCATCATAATATAGTATAAACAGATCTCTATATAAATACAAATATAACTATAAAAATTCAGATTTTGGGAGATTATCTACACATTTTTGAATCATAATAATATAATGAATAATGAAAAACAAGTAGAAAGGGTAAAAAATTGTGATTATTATTAAAGCTGTGCTGAATGAAACATGATTTATGTGTATATATATATATATATATATATTATATATATATATATATATATTTATATGTGTGTGTGTGTGTGTGTGTGTGTGTGTGTGTGTGTAAATGTATGTATATAAGACCAGCAACAATTCGCCACCATTTCCACTTCCACCTCCTCCTTTTTGATAAAAATCACTTCAATAATATCAATATGATATTCAATATTCAAGGTAAATGGCAAAAGAAAGCAGCTCTGGTAACTGGCTTTTAACAGACCAGCAGACAAAGGAATCAGACATGTTGAATTTCACGCCATTGAAAGCGGTCTACTGCCCCCTGTTGACCGTTCCGTCACGGTCCAAACAGGAAGGCCCAGACAGCTGGACCATATTGCGACGAGACACGGCGCAATTACTGCAGGAATAACAAATAATTCTTTATCAAGCTATAGTCATCTAAACAACATTAAGCATGAAACAAAGCAATTCAGTGATAAGGGAGAAATGGAGGGATGAGAGCCGGAGGAAGAGGGGGAGGAGAGGCGCTCTCATTCTCTCTCGCTCAAGGAGAGGTGAGAATTCCTTACAAAAGCCCGGCTGATTCCGTTTTCACCCCTTCAAGGCCAGATGATCTCGGCACAAAGACGTACACCAGATGAAAAAATCCATCAGTTTTTCCTCTTTTACTTTTTAGCTTCCCCTCGTTCGGTTCTTAACACAAAGTAGCAATTAAGGTGAGAGTGTTATGGGGGGAAGGAAGAGGCCATGTCTGCTAACACCCTTTGTTTGGCCACGCTGAAGTAATTGAAATCGACTTTCAGAAAAGAACGAGATACATTAATTGACATCTTCAATAAAGAGCCGCTCTGGGCCCTGGCACTCTCTGTATGGTTAAGATCAACTCACCCCCGTTTCAGGCCATAAACTAATAAATGGAAGGTAAAGACACAACGTGATCGGATGTTCCCCGTGGATTGTTTTAGAACACGTATGTAATGACCGGCTATTAGAGTACTATTTTTTCCCGTGTCGCCCAGCGTGGACACATTAGTTCATTAGCAGCTGTTTCACTGCTGTAAATATCCTCGCCCGGAATGTACGGGTGAAAAAATGATTTATTTAAATTTGATGCGCTGAGTTTATTTGCCTGGTGGCTTGTGCGAGCTGAAGAGAGAGATATTCACCTATCCTTGCAATAAACAACACCCCTCCCCACCTCGCCTGGCTGTATTTCAATTCAACAAGCTTATAAACACACATACGCTAGCACACGCTCTCGCGCACACGAGCGCGCGGGCATCCGGCAAATAGAATTCCTTCAAACGTACGTGGGTTGAAACATACTCCAGGGATAGAGAGAGGAGAGGTGCAGGGAGCAAAGGCCAGGCGCGGAGCTCCCTGTATCCAAATGGCATTACTCACTCTGAGATATATTATTAAAGAAAGAAGTACCGCAGGCCATGGCTGACAGACCGTGCAACAGTAAACAAGAAAAAAAAAACAGCAGCGTTTGACAGCTAAAACACCATGTTTTCATTCTCACACTGATACCGTCAACATAGAGATGTTCGAATAATTTGCCGTATGTATACCTGCACACATTTTGGGGGGGGGAGTATCTTTGACACTCTATTTGAAACGTTTTATGAGGTTGCAATGACTTTTGATATTTGATTTGTGGTTTTTTCTTTGGTGTTGGCACATTGGTGATCCTTGGAGAGAAAAAAACAAACAAAAGCTCTTGAATATCTCATAGCTATGAGGTTAAATGGAGATATTTGCAGATCTTTCTCCAAAGACAAAGACTCTAGAACTACACATGCTTTTTCTCTGGAGTTTTAGAAGAAATCTCAACTATGTCTCAAACTGTGCTCAGATATACCAAGTGTGCAGTCTCATTAGTTCCGATATGAACTTTTAATACCTGAAAGTTGATACTTATTGAGATCTCAATATGAACATTTATGAATATGAATTTTATAGCTCTTTTATTGTATCTAATTTGTGATTTTATTTATCCAAAAAGGAATTAGGGGATCCTCTGGAGTTTCAGAAGAGATCTTAACTACTACTTTGACGCTTCAAAAAGTGGTTTAGTCCAAATTTTCTGAGGAGACACAATCACTTTATATGATGAACAGATTGAATTTAGACTTTTATTTCACATATAAACAACCGTATCTGCTTGATGTGCAAGAACAAACCTCATTGGTTCTTACAGAAGCTTAAACATGTTGCGTAACACACGAGAATGAACCTTATTGGTTCTCGCACTTCAAGAGAACATGCTTGAGCTTCCGTTTACCATATCTGATGTGTGTTTTGATGAAAGTTTATATGTGAGCAAAAGCCTAAATTAAATCTGTTCATCATATAAAGCAATTGTGTCTCTTCAGAAAAATTTGGACTAAACCACTCAATTCATGTGGATAAGTTTTATGATCTCTTCATGAACTTTTTGAAGCGTCAAAGTGGTAGTTGCGTAGGCTGTCAATGGAGGGACAGAACTTACTCAGTTTTTATTAAATATATCTTCATTTGTGTTTTGACATGAGGGTTAGTAAATGATGACAGAATTTTCATTTTTGGGTGAATTATCCATTTAAGTGAGATCTCAATATTTCTTACCCAAATCTTTTAAGACCAAATTATCTGAACTATTATATATATATATCTATATTAATTTTATAGCTCTTTACTCTTGCATGTCAACTCAACAGTCTAATTTGTGTAAAAAAAAAAAAAAAAAAATAATAATAATAATAATAATAAATAAATAAAGCAACATTTTGAACAAATAGCTGAGAAAATCACGTTCTTGTCAAAGATTACGTCAACAACCCCATAACCTATAACCTCTAGTCAACATTTCATTCTGTAACGTTTGGTAGTTTTGATTTATATGCTGTTTAATGCTGATGATAACGTTAGTTTACATGTGTGTAAGCAATGCTTCTATCACTTGTTTCTGCTGCTTCTTCACCTGTGTTTTGATCTGGAGATTCTGTACTCTTTCAGAAGATGCGGAATAGTGTATAACATTGAAAATATGGATTGCCGGAAAATTCTAGCAATGGCTGGGAAAGTGTTAAAGAGCAATACAATTTTCTTCACAATTCAACAGTGCTGCAATGCCAACCTTTAGTAACCAACAGAAATGCATAGTAAAGGAAAATCACAAACCTCCTTAAAATCTCAGTTGTTTCTCCCAGCTCCTGAATATTAGGTCCCAATACTTTTATCCTCAGAAGAGATCTCAAAAATTTCTCAATCTGTGCTCCAATTTGCCAATACACCAAAGTCTGCAAAAAAAAAAAAAAAAAAAAAAAAAAAATATACTATGCATTTTTATTTTACAATTCTATACTGTTATACACTATAGTCAAAAATTATCACATTTGTGCCTAATGGAAATTTAGGAGAATCATCAGAGACAAAGATGAATGTCAAATTAAACATAACACCATAACAACAATGTTTATAGGTGTATGTTATCAGTGTTTACTATGGGGTTTAATCAGTTCTTTCTTTCACACACAAATTGACTATACCTAGAATATTTCCTTCCAGGGACACAGCAAGGAGGAAAGTGTAAGTGTGAGCATTATGCTGATGAGAGGGTGTGCAATACCTAAACCTGTCTGATATTAACACTGCAAGATCATGTGACAATTCACATGCCAGTTCCGATTATATAGAGGAAGGAACATAAAATATGCAATAAGACGCGAAAGACAGAGAGCGTCTAAACTGCTATACGGTTTTGTAGCACTATTATTTGTCATTCCAATAAAACCCAGTGAAACCTGAAACTTGAGAGAGAGAAAATGAAGTCTACAATCTAAGCTCCTCCAACTAAATCTGTTTTTAAACACTCTCTCTCCCCCACACACACATATGCATATACACACAAAGGCAACTAGGTATGTAAATTGGATGCTCTCTCATGCAAATTATTTTCTGGTTATTAAAAACCAGCAAAGGTTGTTTGGAAAATCTGCCACTCTAGTGGGTTTCACTGTTTCAGAGCGTGTTAGAGAACATTTAAAGGGATAGTTCACACAAAAATGAAGTCTCTCATTATTTACTCACCCTCATGTCATTTCAAACCCTTTCAAATGTCTTTCTTCCATTGAACACAAAAGGAGAAGTTAGGCAGGATGCTCACGCTGCTCTTTTCCATACAAATTAATCATGACCAGAGGCAGTCAAGTTCCAAATAATGACCTAAAATCTGCCATAACACTATCCATATGGCTTGTTTGCTATATCCCTAGTAATCTAAAGTCATATGATATCTTTTATGTTGCATTTTGTCATTTTTTGGAGCTTGATTGCTTTCATTGTATGTAAAGGAACAGTGAATGTGATTTCACTAAGTACAACATGTTTCTGGATCTACATCTTTGTTGATCCTGGAACAACATTCCAATCAACCAATCAGATTTGAGGGACAACTTTACAGTTTATGTCAAGTTTAAGCTTTCGACCAGGGTTAGGTGCTTCTACAACAGTGTTATTCACCTATCATTTCCATTTAGTTTTAGGGATAAGCTAGGGGTATGGGTTAGATGTAGAATAGGGCTGTGATGTGACCCGTGCTAGCAAGATGAGTTGGAAATGCAAAACAAGTGAAAAATGTCAATTTTGGTCGAATTTGAGGTTTTCACAAAAATGCTTATTAAGCCCTCGTCTAGCGATCCTAATGCTCCAAATAGCAATTAAACATCTAAATGTATCTTTATTTGCACAATTTCTGAGAGGAGTACCTTTCCTTTGTCCATGAAAAATGCAGTTTGTTTTTTTCTCTGCTCATTTCTTGACAATTGGCGTTTCCCCTCAGCTCGTTTTGGTATCATTTTAAAGGCCAGCTTTGTTAATATTCATAACGAATTCTTGATGGTATGAATCTGAACCAATGAAATGTGTTTTTCAAACTCATGCTGATCTAAACAAATCGACTGACTGACACATCCAAAGTGTGCGCAGAAAGACGCCTCAAAGACGCACAAAGACAGCACGCAATCCCGATGTACACATATACACAGAATTACAATATATGTCTTGCCGAGTATTTACGCAAAAATTATCTGTTATGTCTTAAGTGAATGTTTGGTTTAGTGTTGGGGAAACGTGTAACATATTAGCATCAGTGCAGTACAATAGCTCTTAAAGGGATAGTTCACCAAAAAATGAAAATTTTATGTTTATCTGCTTACCTCCAGCACATCCAAGATGTAGGTGACTTTGTTTCTTCAGTAGAACACAAATGAAGATTTTTAACTGCAATCGCTGCGGTATGTCAGTCAAATAATGCGAGTGAATGGGAACTTCTGCTATAAGAGTAAATAAAACTTGCATAGACAAGTCCAAATTAAACCCTACGGCTCGTGACGACGCATTGATGTCCTAACACACGAAACGATCAGTTTGTGTGAGAAACCGAACAGTAAATACCTCTATTACACCACTATGTCCAACTGCGTTCAGCACTCTGTTAGTAAGGTCTGATTGCGCTCTGACAACGGCAGTGATGTCTCACTCGCATTGAAGTATATGCGCGAGACATCCCTGCCGTTGTCAGAGTGCGATCAGACCTTACTAACAGAGTGCTGAATGCAGTTGGATATAGTGGTGTATTAGAGGTAAAAAATCATATAAATACTGTTCGGTTTCTTGCACAAACCAATCGTTTCGTGTCTTAGGACATCAATGTGTCGTCACGAGCCATAGGGTTTAATTTGGACTTGTCTATGCAAGTTTTATTTACTCTTATAGCAGAAGTTCCCATTCACTCCCATTATTTGACTGACAGACGGCAGCGGTTGGAGTTAAAAATCATCATTTGTTCAACTGAAGAAACAAAGTCACCTACATCTTGGATGCGCTGGGGGTAAGGAGATAAACATAAAATTTTCATTTTTGGGTGAACTATCCCTTTAATGTAGCCTATAGGCTGTCTGTTTCATGAGATTTTAAGGTATGGTTGCTAGGTGATTTTGTTTTGAGAAAATTGTAACTTGATTTTTCTTAAAATGATTCTAAGAAATCATACATAATTTTGAAGGTTTTTAATAGAGAATGAAGGTAACAATTAGGGATGCACTGATACCAGTATCGGTATCGGGCCGATACCAAGCTCATGTACTTGTACTCGTACTCGGAAAAATACCCCCGGTACCAAAGACCGATACCTCACGTGACGTAACTGACAGAATTTTCAGTGCACAGAGATACCGGCACTGAATATAATATTTCTGTCATTAAAGGGATAGTTCACCCAAAAATTAAAATTTGATGTTTATCTGCTTACCCCCAGGGCATCCAAGATGACTTTGTTTCTTCAGTAGTACACAAATTATGATTTCTAACTCCAACCGTTGCCGTCTGTCAGCCGTATAATGCATGTCAATGGCAACACCATCTATAAGAGTAAAAAAAAAAAAAACATGCACAGACAAATCCAAATGAAACCCTGCAGCTTGTGATGACACATTGATGTCCTAAGACACAAAACGATTGGTTTGGGCAAGAAACCGAACAGTATTTATATAATTTTTTACCTCCAAAACACCACTATAAGTATAGGCATCAGTATCGGTAATATTTGTACTCGTACTTGGCCCTTAAAAAAATGATATCAGTGCGTCCCTAGTAACAATAACTCTTTTTTGGAAAATTTGTTCATTGCGACTCCAGCACAGAACACATATGTTGATCCAGGAACAGGTCTTACTTGGCAAAATCACGCCGACTGCAAAAGAACAGTGTGATCATTCTGCTAAACTTCTCCTTTTGTGATTCACAGAATAAAGAATATACAGGTTTGGAACTCCATGATTGTATTGCATTTTTGGGTGAATTATCCCTTTAAAGCCGAGGATGTCAACAACTCAAAATCTGATTGAAACATGGGTTTTCTTGCTCTCAGGATTATACAAAGCATGATATACAGCAGAACATAAAATGCTTTGAAACCTCCCTCTCTCTCTGTTGCTGTCACATATCAATTGTGAACGGTTCGCTGTCAAGGGACTCTACCAATCTCATCATGGTCTTGGTCTGTCAGTACTGACAAAGCAAAATTATTGCTTGTCACTGGATATTTATGTCCAGAAGGCTTTAACCAGACAGAGCGCTTCCTTTTTATTTGTGTCTTCTGTCCATTGACCATTGACCTCTATGTGGCACTATAAGAGGAAACGTTCAGAAGCATGACAGCTCTGGAAGGATAATGCCTATAAATCTGACACCTGGACAAAATGTCGAAAACTGTAGTTTGCAGTAGTTACCCGCTGTGTGCGTAATTAACCAATCAGATACTTCCACAGAGGCAAGCAATGACTGTAATATGTACTTTAAAAACAATTAAAATAAGTATTAATAATAATAATAGTAACAACACACATTTATATTCATTATATGAAAAAATGAATTATTATGATATATATATATATATATATATATATATATATATATATATATATATATATATATATATATATATATATATATATATATTAAATATTTTTTCTTTAAATATATAACTTAAATACTTTTTAAATATTAACTATTAAAATTGGGTAATTAAATATATTAAATTATACTTAAAAATACTGATAGTTAGGTATAATTATAATTATAATATATATATATATATATATATATATATATATATATATATATATATATATATATATATATTAATAAAGTTTATTTGAGTAGCCAAGTCAAGTTTACTTAAATTTCAGTGTTATAAAATGTTAAAATTTCAATGTTGCAATGGTTTCGAGGGTCTTATTCCTTCAATATATCTTAAATGTTAAGATCTAAATCTTCAGTTCAACATTTACAATCAAAATTGAACAGTTTTTGTATCTAAAATGTATATAACATGTTTTTGAGACACATTTATGAAGGTATATTGCCAAGTATCTGTAGTCAGTGTCTTTTTGAATAAATACAGATTTGTGTATCTGTTTACATGGAAATGTGTGTCTGAATGTAGATAAACTTTAAACAAAATCTCCAAGTCTTATGAGCCGGAGTGCCTTTGAAACTACATTAACAGAACATCATACATTACAGCAGATTTTTCACATTTTGCTTTTTTCATGTGGAAAGGCTTGCAGATGAGTAGGACATTTCTATGCAGCCTTCGCTCCATTACAGGATCATATCATTGGACATGTCACCCATCTAAGTGTGTGAAACCACATCGGCGCTGTGACATTTTCACAAGATGAACAGAATCGAGGCCCTGAGCTTCTCCTCAAAGGCTCTGACTGAAAACTCCTTCCTACATTTTAGCATGTGTTTACCTCAGGAAGCTGCCCGCAGAAATGAAAGCCAATGTAGTACATTTACTGGCTTTGATTCATCCCAAAAAGAAGTTAATTAACTGTCAACATCCTCGTCGCTCTTTATTTTTCTGTTTTCTTTTAATTTGCCTCATTCTTTCTGCTTGGTGTGCTGGTGTGTCATTATATCTGGCACTCATTTAATGTTTACCCCTGAGTGATCCGATATTTACGTAGTTGTGGAGAGTGAACTGAAGTTGCCGCGTTGCCAAATCAATGACACATTTTCAAAATGTTCTGGCGGTTTCTGCAGCACATGACACTGAGGGAGTGGGCTGAGTGCGAATAGAATCACACACACACACACACACACACACACACACACACACACACA
This sequence comes from Chanodichthys erythropterus, assembly GCF_024489055.1. NCBI lineage: Eukaryota > Metazoa > Chordata > Actinopteri > Cypriniformes > Xenocyprididae > Chanodichthys > Chanodichthys erythropterus. Next base: position 13,957,485 of record NC_090243.1, on the reverse strand, counting down.
CACACACACACACACACACACACACACACACACACACACAGCCCTTTTGAATACTGCCATCTGCTTTCAGCACTACAGTGTCATCAAACTCATATACACGATCAGTGTTGCAATGTTTGTACGATGGAAACATGTCAACAACGCACCACATATTCATAAACAGAAATAGTACTGAGGATGATTCGCATAAATCACTTCACAGTAATATTGTGCACAAAAGCAAGGACCTATAAACATCTAATGGACCAATAAATGTAGTCAGCAAATTAGCAACCAGGAGCCAATGGAGTCTAGGCAGTCCAGTAATTTAACAAATTTTATATATATATATATATATATTATATATATATATATATATATATATATATATATATATATATATATATATATATATATATATACACACACACAGCAACATATATGCTCACATGGAATAAGGGAATTTGAAAGAAATATTTCAGTGTGTAAAGTCAGTGTGTTTTGCGGTTGATGTGCAATATTCCATCTAAAACTATAACATTTTGCAAGTAAGGATTTAGGTAAATCTGAATTAAAATCTTTTTATACATATAATATACATATATAGTATATGTATATAGTTAGTTAAACTCAATGCAAATATTTTAGAAAGCCAGTTATACCAATTATGGAAAAATTATGTGGGAAATTTGTACTTCTAAAATTAAACTTAACTTACGAGGGCAAAAAGTCATTGCAATGGCTAAAAAAGGGGAAAATATTAATAATAATAATAAAAACTTAAAAAGGTCCAGACATGTGTTAACTGCCTATACGTGACATCATTTAGCTTTAGGTCACCTGCAACTGAAAACCCAAGGCCTCCCAAAAGAAATGTTCTTTTATTAAGTTTATGACACCGATGTAAAATAGTGTTGCCTTTTTGAAATGCACTTACTTTTGTTTTGTCTTCAGTCAGGGAGATTCTATCTTCCTGATATTGGATTTTGAGGTGAATTGAGTTGGTTTTTGGGGTGAGATGTGAGTGAGTTCTTAATGGAAGCTGTGAGGAAGTGCGGTAACGGCTGTATGACGGTCCTTACCAGAATCCAGTCGTGACTCACTCAGACAGGGGGTGACAGAAACATGGCACCCAGGAGACTAACACACACATCACCCTCCCTTACTGGAGCACCGCTGACGCATGGCCATCGCTGCCTGCCCAGACCTGCTCTCTTTGAGCTTCTCTCTATCTTCCTCTGCTGTTTTGGAGTTCCGTCATCTCCATATGTCGGTTGTATCTCTGTTCCTTTACTGCTTTCATGCAGGATCTGGCCTAGAAATAAGCAGCAATTAAGTTTACTCTGAAGTCATTTTCAGAGTATGTTTGCGATTGTACTGAAGATAAACTCAAAGGAAGGTTTTCTGGTTCAGAGACTTACTGACTATCAACCACTGTATGTTTCAGATGTTCCCCCTAAAGTAAGTTCAAAAAGAAGCAAATGGGAGTATAGAGTTAAAAAGTAATGTGGACATAATACCTCAGGTTTGATGAGAAAATATTTCTATATTAATATTGAAATCTGACAACTGATTTCAGACATCTTGGCAAATATCTGCATAGTTTGTGACGTTGTGATTTACTCAGACAGAGGAAACACTTTGATTAGACTATGAAGTCTCTTAGAAGAAAAATCCGGAGACTAAAAGTCTCCATTTGCTATGGCCAAATACACACTGCAGCTAAATTCGGTTGTCAGGTCACCTTTTGGTGCTAATCATGTTCTGTTCAGTGATCATACACAGTTCAGGACTGACAACTGCATTCTACAACCGAATTAACTCCCGAAAAATAAAGGGGTGACAACCACATTTACAGAAATTCTATGCAGTGTAGCCTATGGAACCGAACTGAACAACTAGTTGCTAATGACGTTTTTTAACCTGTATCAGAAATCACAGGGAAAGCAGCACGAACACTGAGTGTTGCCAGATATTTCTAGAAAAATAGTGAACAAGAACAAGCCCATGATAAACTCACTGAAATAATTCTAAATGCATTATGCTGAAAATAAGACGAAAATATTGCGACAGCGCATCTGCTCACTTTAATAACACCGTAAACTCAATCAGCCGAGCTTAAACAACAAGCTCAAAAACTGTTGAAATAAGTGATTAGGCAACACTGCAAAAGCGTGGTCTGTGAAGAAGCCTTTACAAGCATAAACAAAACTTCCACTCTGCTTTGTTCAAAATGGCTGAAAATAACGAGTATTTTGTCGCTGTTATATTATTTTGGTGACAATAATGGACCCCAAACACATGAGGTGCCAGAACGTTGCTATGGTTTCCAAGCTGTCAATCATCGAGTTTTGAGAGTGAGTCGTGTTCCGTACATACATAGAGGGTGCTTTCACACTTGGTTCGATTGCCTGGACCGAATCCGAGTTCCCCTGCCCCCACTGGACTGTGTTCAAATTGTATTATTTGGGTCCGACCCGCGTTTCGTTTGCATCATCAACCCAGCAGCTGTTTACTCCGTTGCTTAGTAACAATGGCACAGGAGAAGGCGCCAAAATGCATAACGTTGCTCTCCTCACTTTTATATTTTTGTTTTTGAACCGTTAGTTTTGTTTCCAAAGCTTCACTATCTGCCATGATTGTAGAACGCTTAAAGGGTTAGTTCACCCAAAAATGAAAATTCTGTCATTTATTAATCACGCTCATGTTGTTCTACACCCGTGAGACCTTAGTTAATCTTTGGAACGCAAATTGAGATATTTTTGTTGAAATCCGATGGCTCAGTGAGGCCTGCATAGGGAGCAATAACATTTCCTCTCTCAAGATCCATAAAGGTACTAAAAACATATTTAAATCAGTTCATGTGAGTACAGTGGTTCAATATTAATATTATAAAGCGACGAGAATATTTTTGGTGTGGCAAAAAAAAACAAAATAACGACTTATATAGTGATGGCCGATTTCACTGTACTCACATGAACTGATTTAAATATGTTTTTAGTACATTAATGGATCTTGAGAGAGTAAGTGTCATTGCTGGCTATGGAGGCCTCACTGAGCCATCAGATTTTAACAAAAATATCTTAATTTGTGTTCCCAAGATCAACAAAGGTCTTACGGGTGTAAAACGGCACAAGGGTGAGTAATAAATGACAGAATTTCATTTTTGGGTGAACTAACCCTTTAAGGCTAGCAGAAATAAGATATACAGCGTTCTATCTATCATCTATCAATGGATTTTTCTTGAGTGGCAGTTTTAAGCACATTGTTCAGCTCTCTTATGAAAGTCTAAAAGAAAAGTTGTGGAATTATTTGGTTCTTTATCTTAGGGTCAAAATATAGATTTAGCAAAAAAAAAAAAATCTCATTGGTGTCTAGAAGAAACATTTGAGATTTCTCATTCCTCAGAGTGTTGTAGGATCTGTTAATCTCAACGTGTATTGTCTCTGATGCCGTATCTCCTGCTTCATTCCTGTGGACCCAACATAACCCAATGGCAGATGCCTCGCAGGGCCCTCGTTGCTGTCAGTGATTGATCCCCTTGTTTTTATCTGGCGTAATTAAACATTTAGAGCCATGCACTCCCTGTTGCTCAATGTAATTTCCCCTGAATTCAGAAGTCTCGCAGCCCAAGAAATCTTTATTATTGGCAATGAACCCAGCGCGATAATGAGCCAATGGGATGAAACACCCAGTTTAGCACACTCTAGTTACCATTTCTAGGGAGAGGAGGGGACCGCTCGATTTGTTCGCAGCACTATGGAGTCGTTCCCGAAAGAAACAGACGTGTTTACATTAACGAAAACATTGCATGGGGAAAATAAGTGTTTTTCTGTGCATGTTTTGCTTTAAATGGACAGCTGGTCTTGTAGTAGCAAACTGCACAATAATAACCTAAGTGAAATAAAGTAGTGCAGAAAAAAAAATAAGGGAAAAATTGAGAACCAGCTGCCACCAGTCTCAAAATGTGTATTGTTTAGAATAGCACACGTATTGCCTCGATATGCATGTAAAGATACAATACCTTCCTAATAATCATGAAAAGCACACAAATTGTTTCCCAGTTTCCCCCGCTGTGCTTTTTGAGAAAGCCGGTCAAGGTTTTTAGACCTATTTAGAACACAGTCAAAACAAAAAGCTTGTTTACATCTAGTATTAACATTTAGTCTATCATTTTTTGTTTAAATGGGATAATACACCCAAAAATGAAAATTCTGTCATTATTTACTCACCCTCATGTTGTTCCAAAACTGAACGAGTTTCTTTCTTCTGTGGAAAATTAACATTTGTCCATTATATGGACCAAGGCTGCAAAGGAAGTCCATTGGAAAACAAATCTGTTTGGTTACCAACATTCTTCAAAATATCTTCTTTTTAAATGTTAAATGTACATATAAGGATCAGCTGGAGGACCAATTTGCAACTTAATAGGTCAGTTGGCAACATGATTGGGTATAAAAAGAGCCTCTCAGAGTGGCAGTGTCTCTCAGAAGTCAAGATGGGCAGAGGATCACCAATTCCCCCAATGCTGCGGCGAAAAATAGTGGTGCAATATCAGAAAGGAGTTTCTCAGAGAAAAATTGCAAAGATTTTGAAGTTATCAACATCTACAGTGCATAATATCATCCAAAGATTCAGAGAATCTGGAACAATCTCTGTGCGTAAGGGTCAAGGCCGGAAAACCATACTGGATACCCATGATCTTCGGGCCCCTAGACGGCACTGCATCACATACAGGAAATCACAACATGGGCTTAGGAATACTTCCACCGTCCACAATCCACCGTGCCATTCGCCGTTGCCGGCTAAACCTCTATAGGTCAAAAAAGAAGCCATATCTAAACATGATCCAGAAGCGCAGGCGTTTTCTCTGGGCCAAGGCTCATTTAAAATGGACTGTGGCAAAGTGGAAAACTGTTCTGTGGTCAGACGAATCAAAATTTGAAGTTATTTAAAACTTAATTATTTATGTTTGGAAAACTGGGATGCCATGTCATCCTAAAGAATAAAGAGGGCAAGGACAACCCAAGTTGTTATCAGCGCTCAGTTCAGAAGCCTGCATCTCTGATGGTATGGGGTTGCATGAGTGCGTGTGGCATGGGCAGCTTACACATCTGGAAAGGCACCATCAATGCTGAAAGGTATATCCAAGTTCTAGAACAACATATGCTCCCATCCAGACGTCGTCTCTTTCAGGGAAGACCTTGCATTTTCCAACATGACAATGTCAGACCACATACTGCATCAATTACAACATCATGGCTCCGTAGAAGAAGGATCCGGGTACTGAAATGGCCAGCCTGCAGTCCAGATCTTTCACCCATCATAAAGAGGAAGATGCGACACAGGAGACCTAAAACAGTTGAGCAACTAGAAGCCTGTATTAGACAAGAATGGGACAACATTCCTATTCCTAAACTTGAGCAACTTGTCTCCTCAAAAAGAAGAGGGGATGCCTCACAGTGGTAAACATGGCCTTGTCCCAACTTTTTTAAGATGTGTTGATGCCATGAAATTTAAAATCAACTTATTTTTCCCCTAAAATTATAAATTTTAAACATTTACAGAAATAGTTTAAACATTTGATATGTCACCTATGTTATATTCTGAATAAAATATTAAAATTTGAAACTTCCACATCATTGCATTCTGTTTTTATTCACAATTTGTACAGTGTCCCAACCTTTTTGGAATTGGGTTTGTACATATATACATATTTCATGAAAGTATATTTAAAAAAATACATGTATGTAAATATAAATATTATATATATATATATATATATATATATATATATATATATATATATATATATATATATATATATATATATATATATATATATATATATATATATATTGGTGATATTTTGGCCTTTAATCTCTCTGGATACTTTTTATTTTTTATTGAATTAAATTGCTGGGAAAAAAAAAAAGCCAAACTTTTACTAAACACACACACAAAAAAAATTGCTAACTGGTCAAACTTTGGCATCTGCATTTGCTTAGATTCTTTTAAAGACACAGATTTGTTGTAGACACATACCCTAGACAGACAAAACTTCTCTCATAAATGATTTACTCAATGAACATTTGAGTTGTTCATTGTGCTGGAGCTGAGTGGATCATTACAGTACATCCACTCTACAGTCATCAATGGCTTATAAAAACACATGTCTGCTGTAATTCCACATGTCCACAGTTCTGTGACCCACCCAACACCACCCTCCCCCCATTGCTTATGCATTAATAATATTAGGGCAAATTTGATGCTTCAGTTCAGGGGAAGCATTACTCATTTAAGGAGTGCATGGCACTATCTGTCTCTATCTTTCTCAGTGTGGGGCCTAATGGCTCTGATTGAACTCCAAATTCAATTTAGACAGGATATTACTGTTACATGAGCTCTCCTCAACAATGCCATTTCCCTTGCTTACACAGTACATTACCCAGTAAAGCTCGGCCTTTCCTGCTAAAACAAAACCAGAAAAATGAGAGAACAAAAAGAAAAGGACTTTTCCAGCTCACAATGGCAATGATTGTCGATTTCCAACTGTGTTTAGCGCTAACTTCTTGAAATCTAATGGCAGAGTAAGCTGAATCTATTTTCATTATCCCGCTACAGACAGAGCCAGTGTCCGTCTCTCAGTAAAACTGCACCTGTCACAGATGCGAATCGCGATTTTGTTCCCCATTTTTTTGTCCTGGCGGCTGGAGGAAAATAACTTTAGGCATCTTACATAAAACTTCTGATTGCTTACATCAAGGTCTGACCTTCATTCTTACAAACCACGCAGTGTTGCAGTTCCTAAAACATTACTGGCCAACTGCTGAGTGGAGCTGCACGATTATGCCAATTTATGAGTTCACATGTCCATTTGATCCTTGAAAGTGGTAAAGATAAACAGATTAGTAAGGGTAAAAAGATTTGGCTTGCTGTTTGAAAAGGAGGGGCTCATGCATGAGATGTGACCATAGACAGTAAAAGAAATGGACACAGCGACCCCACTGGAACTCAATTGAGTCAAGTGAAGCCCATTTTTAGCGATTTTTAGCACTTCCGTTTCTGACGCGCAGACTCGAACTAAGCTTGATGACGTCAGCAACCTGTCTGACAGATGTAAATCTTCTAGTAGCTGTGCGTGAAAAACTGCCATCGTTAATCTTGCAGAGACGGCGAGCTTGAGCGGGGAGTTCTTTGGCGTGAGTGAGCAGGAGTAAGTATTCTGATGAATTATTTTGTATAGTATTTTAAAATGTAACGCCAGTACGCCATTTTAAGTTAATCTCCCCGATTGCCTGCGAGCTTCTCCTGTCTGTACGGTAATTTCTCTACTGTGCGACAGAGAGTCGAGTGGTTATGACGCAATCGTTAGCCTATTTTTACAAAAACTGTTTCTACGTGGCCATAATGTAACATAGAAGGTAATGGAGCCCTTTATACATTATTGTGTATGTTTAGAAATAAATAATGGACAAATGGAGTCTTTAAACGCCTCAAATGTAAAGTTATTCGCTGTCAAAGTGACGCCAAAATGAATGGGAGTCAATGGGATGCTAACGCAAGTGAAGTTCTGCTACAAGATGGCGGCACGCGGCCGACTTCAACTTCCGGTCGACTTCCTTGGGCACTGGATGTGACTCAAGTTCTATGATGCTTTTTCTGGATTCATTCATTAAAGAGAGTTCATGCAAAATAGACATATTAAAATAAAGGTGGAGTATATTAAATGAAAAAGATGTTGTGATTAACATGATCAGATGAACAAGTGACTTCTAAACATTTGTTTATTTCTTCTGAAATGGCAAAAAATAAAAAAATAAAAAATAGATTGAAAATATGTAATGAATACACATAAAAATAATCAAGGCATGTTTTCCACATTGGTTTTCACTAAATTAATTATAAATTATATTTAATTCATATTTATTATATTGATTAATTATTCATTAATTTTTTTGATTCAAAAGATTTTAAATGTCAAAATTGTAATATTTCAGTTACCGATTAATACTATTGACAACAGAGATATTAAAGGTGTTTTGATTAATATGACCAGATGAACAAATGCCTTCCAAAGTTTTATTTCATCTGAAATGGTATAAAATGTGAACAGCAGCTATTGCAAAAAAAATTTATATTTATATATTTATATTTTATTTATATAAAATATTTATTTTATCTATGATTTTAATTTGCATTAAAACGTCTCGGTTACGTATGTAACCCTCGTTCCCTGAAGGAGGGAACGGAGACGTACGTCAGTAGTGACCGACGAATTGGGATATCGCTTAGAGAGCCCTATCATCTTCGTGTAAACTAAAACAAGCCAATGGAACTGGCGTGCGATATTTGCATAATGCGCACCGCCCCCGACAGGTGTATATAAATAGGAAGCAGATGCAATCGCACTCTGTTTTTCGCTGAGGAGACAACTGGTGTCCGCACTACAGCGAGGGTACAGAAACTGTGGCGACGGGACGTACGTCTCCGTTCCCTCCTTCAGGGAACGAGGGTTACATACGTAACCGAGACGTTCCCTTTCAGTCGGTCACGTTCGACGTACGTCAGTAGTGACCGACGAATTGGGATCCCAACTAAAGCGCCACAGTTACGAAACCCCTTCCAGTGCCCAGCGCAAGCTCAGCCGCCCATAGCACCGGCTGGCGGTGAAGGGGGCGAGCTTACACCGAGAGAGTCTACTGCTGTCTACCACTACCCACTAAGTAAACTAGACACACTGGGAAAGCGAACCCGAAGGGACGCTGCGGAGACCACTACCTACCCAACGGGGGAGGAGTTTACGTGGGAATACACATATGGACTGGCCCGGGGGCAGTACGCATATGGAGTCCCTGGGATGGCTCCACCTGGTTAGGGGGAGACTCATCTGACAGGTGACAGCAGAGCTGGCTCTGCTAAGGGAAAGACACGGACTCGGCCCGTAGGGAGTTTTAAACCGTGGAAAATACACATATGGGACCGCTCACGTAGAGGGGTCACGACATATGGGCCCCAGCCAACAGACAGCGTCAGCGACGGATGCAGGCCTGGCATCAGACACTCCGCAATGTCCGAGCCGAAGGGGGAGGCGGAGGAACTCGACAGGGTTCGCCAAGCGGGGAACGCGACTGGAGTGAAAGTATGCACGTATCCGGCCAGAGGCGGGAATGGCATTGCAAGCCGACACTTAGAGTGGGTACAACACGTCTACCGACTAGTGGATGCGAGTACACGCGAGGATACCGGCTCTACACGTAGGCTATAAAACCTAGCGAACGTGTTAGGTGTCGCCCAGCCCGCAGCTCTACAGATATCTGTCAGCGAGGCGCCATGAGCCAGCGCCCAGGAAGAGGCCACCCCTCTGGTGGAGTGGGCTCTCAACCCGAGCGGGCAAGGCACGCCCTGGGATTCGTACGCCAAGGCGATGGCATCCACTATCCAGTGGGCCATCCTCTGCTTGGAGACAGCCTTTCCCTTCTGCTGGCCTCCGTAACAGATGAAGAGCTGATCTGAGGTCCTAAAGCTTCGCGTTCTGTCCACGTAAACGCGCAGAGCGCGGACGGGACAGAGCAAAGCTAGGGCTGGGTCTGCCTCCTCCGAGGGCAGCGCTTGCAGGTTCACTACCTGATCTCTGAAGGGGGTGGTAGGAACCTTGGGCACGTATCCAGGCCGGGGTCTCAGGATGACGTGAGAAGCACCGGGCCCGAATTCTAGGCACGTTTCGTCGACCGAAAATGCATGCAGATCCCCTACCCTCTTCAGGGAAGCCAATGCAACCAGAAGAACCGTCTTAAGAGACAATAGTTTCAGGTCGACTGATTGCAAAGGTTCGAAGGGATGACCCCGGAGAGCTGTGAGAACCAGGGTCAAATCCCAAGAGGGTACGGAGGAAGGGCGAGGAGGATTCAGTCTCCTGGCCCCCCTCAGGAATCTGACGATCAGATCGTGTTTCCCCAGGGACTTACCCTCAACTGCATGGTGATGTGCGGCAATGGCGGCAACATACACCTTGAGGGTGGAGGGAGACAGCCTTCGCTCCAACCCATCTTGCAGAAAGGAAAGCACAGATCCGACCGAACATGATCGGGGGTCCTCTCGGCGAGAGGCGCACCATTCGACGAACAGGTTCCACTTCAGCGCGTAGAGATTCCTAGTAGAAGGAGCTCTAGCGGAAGTGATGGTGTCTACGACCGCTTGCGGGAGATCACTCAGAACCTCCGCATCCCGTCCAGGGACCACACGTGGAGGTTCCACAGATCGGGAGGCGGGTGCCACAGGGTGCCCCGTCTCTGAGTCAGGGTGTCCTTCCTCAGAGGAATCGGCCAGGGAGGTGCTGTCACGAGGAGAATGAGGTCTGAGAATCAGGTCCGAGTGGGCCAGTACGGAGCCACTAACAGAACCTGCTCCCCGTCCTCCCTGACCTTGCACATAAATAGTGCGAGAAGGCTCACTGGGGGAAGCGCATGTTTGCGCAGACCCGGGGGCCAGCTGTGTGCCAGGGCATCCGTGCCGAGCGTGCCGCCGGTCAGGGAATAAAACCACTGGCGGAGGGCAGTTTCCGGGGAGGCAAACAGGACTACCTGGGCCTCGCCGAACCGCTGCCAAATCAGCTGGACCGCCTGGGGGTGGAGCCGCCACTCGCCCACAAGTAGATGCTGCCGTGACAGCTCGTCGGCTGCACGGTTGAGCACACCTGAGACACGAGTGGCCCGAAGGGACCTCAGATCCTTCTGACTCCACAACAAGAGATGGCGGGCGAGTTGCAACATGCGACGGAAGCGTAGACCACCTTGACGGTAGGTGTACGCAACGGCCGCAATGCTTAGTGAGCGGACTAGAACGTGCTTGCCTGACAACGGCTCCTTGAAGCGGGCCAGCGCAAGACGAACCGCTAGCAACTCGAGGCAATTGGTATGCCAATGCAGCTGAGGCCCCGTCCAAAGACCTGTCACTGCATGCCCGTTGTACGTGGCCCCCCATCCCGTGGCAGAGACATCTGTGGAGACCACAGCGTGCCTGGACACTCGTTCGAGGGGTACTCCGGCCCACAGAAACGAAGGGTCCAACCACCGGATAAGGGGGGTGCGACGGCAGCTCGGTGTCACGGGGACACGGAGCGTGCCGCACTGCCACGCCCATCTCGGGACCCGGCCGCGGAGCCAGTGTTGAAGCGGTCTCATATGAAGCAATCCGAGCGGCGTTACCGCGGCTGCAGATGCCATATGCCCCAGGAGCCTCTGAAAATCTTTCAGTGGAGCCGCTGTCCTGCACTTGAGCGAGCTCAGGCAGTTCAACACCGACTGGACGCGCACCTCGGTGAGACGCGCAGTCCGTGCGACCGAGTCTAGCTCGAGACCGAAACAAGAGATCCTCTACCCGTTTGGGGCGAGTTTGCTCTTGTCCCAGTTGACCTGAAGACCCAACCGGTTGGGAGCAACAACCATGTCGGGTAGGACTTTGTACTGACATGCCCGACCCTCGAGCGCAGACCGACCTAGGAAGGGTCTGCGTCGAGGCAGAATCGAGACATGAAAGTATGCGTCCTTCAGGTCTATTGCTGCAAACCAATCCTGGGGACGGTCCAGGATTGGCCGTAGCCCACCGCCCTTTTATGGTACAATGAAGTAGGGGCTGTGAAACCCCGACTTCATATCGGCTGGAGGGACCGGCTTGATTGTACCCTTCGCCAGGAGGACAGCAATCTCCACCCGGAGAACAGGAGCACTGTCCAACGACACCGGAGTGAAGTGGACAGCCCTGAAGACCGGGGGACGCCGGGCGAACTGAATCGCATAGCCGAGTCTGATAGTACGAATGAGCCAACTGGACAGGCTGGGGAGCGTGCTCCACGCTTCCAGACACTGAGCCAGCAGGACCAAAGGCACCACAGACGCACCGGGGGTGGGGCAGCAAGGCAGAGAGGGACCCGACCCGGACAGCTTGGGGGCGGCCCGGAGTGGGGTCAGACTCTGCGAGGCAGCAGTGTGCATGGGAGACCGCGCACGGGACGCGGTCTGCACCATCACACTGCCACCTGCTGGCGAATGGGGGGGAGCTGTCAGCGGCGAGGCGGAGCCTGGCACACTGACAGACACCCCTTGTTGTGACCTGGAGTTTGAGGAAACTGCTCTTTTTGTGAAAAGTGGGTACCGCTGGACTCCGGAGAGCCAGCGGCGGTAGACAGACAAACACAAATTCCCCCGGCCCTCCTCCGGGGGTGGGAGAGATGGTGGAAAACTCTCCCGAAGAGCAAGATCCTTCCCCTCCAGGTTGCCCGTCTCAGTGCCGTGTTTTGCTCTTACGCTTACCACCGGGCTTAGCGGAGACGGGCTGGGCACCACGCCCGCGACCGGCACCCTGCTGTCTGGCTGGTGTAGGCTGCTGCTTTGCCGTCTTAGCAGGGGCGGAGGACGATGCAGGCGGGCGCCCTCGGCGACGAGCGGGCTGAGGCTGAGCCACGGGCGGCTGGGTGGAGGCAGCAGCGGACCGCCGTGGCATAACGTGACTGATAGCCTCAGCCTGCTTCTGTGCAGCGGAGAACTGATGGGCGAAGCTCTCCACCGCGTCGCCGAATAGGCCGACCGGGGACACGGGGGAATTTAGGAACCTCTGCTTGTCGGCATCCCGCATGTCCGCCAGGGTCAGCCAGAGATGGCGTTGCTGGACTACCAAGGTAGACATCGCATGACCAACAGCGCGTGCTGTCACCTTCGTCGCTCGGAGGGCGAGGTCGGTGGCAGCGCGCAGCTCCCCCAGCAGCTGTTGGTCAGGACCTTCCTGGGGCATTTCCGACAGCGCTTTTGCCTGGTAGACCTGCAAAAGCGCCATCGCATGCAGGGCAGAGGCAGCCTGCCCACAGGAACTGTAAGCTTTCTCAGTCAGACCGGCTGAGAATTTACAGGCCCGGGACGGGAGACGCGGCTCACCACGCCAGCCAGCGGCCGTTGGACACAGTTGCATCGCAACAGACCGCTCGACTGGCGGGATCCTCGCGTACCCCCTGGCTGCCCCGCCGTCCAGGGAGGTGAAGGCGGACGGGGGGCCAGGCCTCGAACGAACACTATACGGTGTCTGCCAAGACCTGGTCACCTCATCGTGCACCTCCGGGAAGAAAGGCATTGGGGCGGGACGCTGGGGCTGGCCAGCGCGACCCGCCCCCAAATACCAATCATCCAGCCGCGATGGGCCGGGACAGGGTGGAGGGTTCCACTCGAGCCCGACACACAAGGCGGCCCGGGAGAGCACAGCCGAGAGTTCGGGATCCGATTCGGGCAACGCTGCCGTCCCGGAGGGCGGCAGCGCGTCCGGATCTTCCTCCCCCGAACACTCAAACTCGCCTTCCGACGCAGCGATCGACATCTGATCCTCCGCCGGCGCACCAAAGGTAACGGCTGGACAGTCCGAAGAGGGCCCAGCGGAAACCAATGGCGGCAGGATGGGTTGCGGTGCTGATGAGGGGGCAGGGGTCCGCGGAGCGTTTCCGCTCGACGGGGAGCCTGACCGTTATCCTCAGGGTCGCCCTCCCTATACAGCGCCGTACCGTCATTCCGGTTCCCGGGGCCGGAAAACGGTCGTACGCGGCATAGGAGAGGGGACTCCCGCTTCCTGAGACTTCAGGAAGGAGAGCCTCGACCTCAGCACCGCGATGGTCATGTTCCCGCAATGGGAACATGAACCATCCACAAACGCTGCTTCAGCGTGCTGAACGCCCAAACACGAGATGCAGCGATTGTGCCCATCAGCAGGGACCAGGGAACGACCGCACCCAGTAACGCACAGACGAAATGACATACTGTCAGGGTTCGTCTGTAAGCTCTTTTAGAAGGGGAAGTCAACTCACTCGTGCTGAAGCACCCAGGGAGCGACGCGATGTGTCAGGTACACCACTCCCTGACACACCGAGGAACCGGCCCAAATCGCTGCCTCACACACACTATTTTTTGTGTTGCTGTGAAAACAGCAGTTTAGAGCTTATAGCTCGGCTCCTCAGACACTCGCGACCTCGCTGCACGTGCCCTCTTCACCAGCACCAAAGCTCGCTGCAGATCCTCTTCTGAGGCAGTGTTTTAGTGAGAAAAACACACGAAGAAAGGAGTCTTCTAAATAGGACACCAGTGAATGGCTCCGAAGCGAAAGACAGAGTGCGATTGCATCTGCTTCCTATTTATATACACCTGTCGGGGGCGGTGCGCATTATGCAAATATCGCACGCCAGTTCCATTGGCTTGTTTTAGTTTACACGAAGATGATAGGGCTCTCTAAGCGATATCCCAATTCGTCGGTCACTACTGATGTACGTCGAACGTGACCGACTGAAAGGGAATCATAGATACTTGCAATGTTTTATCAAAAACCATAATGAATATACTGCGAATGTTCATTTGAAGACAGAATCTGACCTAAATAAATGTTTGAGGTAGATTTCCAATTTGGGATATACAGAAAGTTTTCCAAACTTTATTTGACAGTAACATATTTGAAATCATGTGCTGAATCTATTTCCATTATCTTTCTTCATCACAGAGATGAAACCATACAAGGTGAAGACAGGAATCCTACAAATTCCATGATCATCACCTTCCCACTGAGATCAGACACCTCTGATCACACCACCACGTTCTCTCTGGGCATCACACATGTGAATCCATAGGTAAATGTGTCTTCCATCTCTCCCATACACAGACGAGAATAAGGGGTAATGAGGCAAGGTGATATTTTTAAGCACCGTGGGTCCCTGCGGTGCCGTGTGAATGAAGCTCTCTAAGATCGTCACGGCCCATTGTGCTGGCCAGGCCCGTCGAGTTGCGTATAGGCCAGTCCGCCACTGATTATTTTAACAAATAGCATTCCTATTCAAGTCAACAGAAAGGTTTCCAATGACAGCTCGCATGACAAAAGGTCAGGGGCAGGCTGCTTGCCGTTAATTAAGTAAAATTGGTGAATGTCAGAACTACAAAGGTCAACGTTAATCCACGGCATTGTCTCATCTCCTCAGGTTTCATCCAGTGTGTTGGGGGAAGGTGGGGGGGGAGTTTCTTGCCAGATATTAAACAAGCTAAATTCATTCAGGACTATTTAAAGATTAATGCAGCTATGCAGGTCCAACCACACAGTCAGCACATATTGAAACAATCACATCTTACAGACATGGCCAGAGACTTTCAGTTGAATCTGCCAACCTGATCTTTTAATTATCTGCATTGTTTGCATTGGCTTTGGAGAGTGTGCAATATGACTGCAGCATAGTAATGCATTGATCATAGCATAATAATAGCATAATAATTATTAGGGCTGATAACCAATATTAAAAATTAATTAATTACAAAATCATTTATGCTAAACTCCAAACTTAAATCCTAAAATGGAATGTAGATTTTTATATGCATTAAAGGGATAGCTCACCCAAAAATGAAAATTCTGTCATCATTTACTCACTCTCAAGTTGTTCCAAACCTGTATGAATTTCTTTCTTCTGTTGAACACAAAAGAAGATATTTTGTCAGAAACTGTTGATGGACCCCATTGACTTCCATAGCATTTTTTTCCCATTCTATGGAAGTCAATGGTGCCCCACAACTGTTTGGTTACAAACATTTTTCAAAATATCTTCCTTTGTGTTCAGCACATCAAAGAAATGTATACAGGTTTGGAACAACTTGAGGGTGAGTAAATTATGACAGAATTTTGGGTGAACTATCCCTTTAAGTGAAATCAGACAACAAAATGCTGTAATTCACCATAAAACAGATAAATGTTTGATACCGTTCGAATGTTTGAGGTAAGAAAGAAGGGCACATTCAATTTATTGAAAGTTACAGTAAACACATTTTTTTTTTAATTTTCATGAAAAATGTTTTGCACAAAAATATTATAAGCAGCACAAATGTTTTCTACATTGATGATAATAAGAAATTGAGCAGCAAATCAGCATATTAGAATGACTTCTGAAGGATCATGTGACACTGAAGACTGGAGTAATGATGCTGGAAATTCAAATTTGCTGTCACAGGAATAAATTACATTTTAATACAATATAATATAACTGTTTTACTGCATTTTTGATCAAATGTATTTATTTATTCATTTACAACACATACATGCATATGCATATAGTACTGTAGTTAGTAACGCAATCCATTACATTGCACATTTTAGGTAATAGACAGTAATCTGACTACTTTATGATTACTCTTAGATTCACTTTCAGCCTTTTTTATATTTTAATAGGATACTTTCGTACTATAATGATATAAAAATACAAAGAGTTGTCAACAAAATTAAAGGATTAGTTTACTTTCAAATGAAAATTACCTCAAGCTCAAGCCATCCTAGATGTATATGACTTACAATCTGAGAATTAATAAATATCCTGACAAAACCAAGCTTTATAATGGCAGTGAGCAGGATCAACAAGTATGAGCTGAAGAAAGTAGCTCCATCCACATCCATCCATCATAAACACGGCTCCGGGGTTAATAAAGGCCTTCTGAAGCAAAGCGATGCATTTGTGAAAAATAAATATATATATTTCACAAGTTATGAAGTAAAATATCTAGCTTCCACCAGACCGCCTTCTGTTTTCTACTTACCAAGAAAGTGTAAAACTCTCGCAGTTCAAAAAGCTTATGCTACGTCCTTACGGAACTTACAGAAAAAACATAAATGACGTGATGCCAGTTTACACTTTCTTCATAAGTTGAATATGGTAGACATAAAAAAGTAAAATTTTAAATAAAAGCAAACAAAAAAAAACATTTTATTTTTTATGCCTTTGTGGCCTCTGACTTCCACAAAACTGGAAGATTTCTGAACAAGCAACAGGCTGTTTTAGAAAGGACCAATTAAAAGATAAAAACGAAGAATTAGTGAGAATCGATAAATTATGAATAATCTACTGCCATATTAAGTAATCATGTAATCAATAAAAATGTAACTGTAGTCTGATTAAATATTTTAAAATGTAATATAATCTAATAAGAATATAATTTTTAGAATCTGATTATGTAATCCAGATTACATATAAACAGTTACTACCCAGCTGACTACAAACAGAAGTCAACCAATAGTTTGCTTGACGCTCTGGATGGACACAAATCTCCAGCTGTGATTTTACAGTGCAGTAATGTAATCAAAACAGTACCTGCGGCTTCAACGGCTGTAGATGTGAGACTATACGGTATGTTGTCAATTAGGAGAGTGAGAGTAAACTGAGGGTTTATTACGGGTCGGGTCAAAAGCAGCAGTTACTGATAGTGAGTACAGCCGCGCTGTTCCAAAGACACTGTTGTGCTGCTACAGCTGGAAGCAGCCGCTGCCTTTGAGGAGACCGTGCATTAACTTGTCAGGAGATCTGACAATCGTACAATGGCATCGTACCAGCTGCCAGCGAGCACTCTGCTGCTCCTCGCAAGCGCAAATCTAATTTCCATTACAATTAAAACCTCGCCGATGGATTGAGGATGATGTTTGCGCTGCAGGGGTCTAATACGGCCTCTCTCACAGTTTTATAATGTGGCGATCCAGGTGGTTTCATACAGCCCACACCTCCCCACCAAACTAAACACGCGAAAAAACACAAGCACACCGCAGGGCTTAGGTGGTTCTACAGCCAAATGCTTTAACTTTCCCAGAAGGTGTGTCTGTGTTTGTGTTCTCCCAGAGGTTATGTGTTCATTGCATTCATTAAGAAGCTCTTTACAGAGCCAGAGCTTGAATGACCGACATGGTTTAGTTATCTCACCGCTGTGTATCACATAGATCCTGCTCTGAATATTACTCCTGTCCATCATATTCAGTCAAAGCATTCGGCTTGGGATTCTGTGAAGGCTGCACCTCTACACTTTTTAATGAAGTTGGATGCATTTCAATCTACTTTGTTGGCCCTAGAACAATATTTCTTTAAACCAATCAGACTTTAGCTTTAGGGGCTGGAAGAACATCCCGATCAACCAATCAGATTTTAGCATTAGGTTTGCAGTAGGGATGCACAGATATAAACATTTCAATAAATGTTTTCATGTTAAGATATGATAGCTTGTTTCCGCCACTAAATAAAAAAATAAAAAAAGGTAATTGCGATTTTTTTTTTTTTATCTCACAATTCTCTTTTTTTCTCACAATTACGAGTTATAATGTCAGAATTATGAGATATAAAATCACAATTGTGCGAAATAAAGTCAGAATTGCGAGTTATAAACCATCAATTGAGCATTATAAACTCACAACTGAGAGATATAAATTTGCAAGACTTCTTTTCTCAGAATTGTGAGATATAAACTCAATTTATAAATCGCAATTCTGAGAAAAAAGTCAATCTTCTTTATATTTAGCTATAACACGCAATTGCGACTTTATATCGCACAATTTTGACTTTACAACTCACAATTGCAGGTTTATATCTCACAATTCTGAGAAAAAAAGTCACAATACCTTTTTTATTCAGTGGCAGAAACAAGCTTCCATAGTTAACCAACAAATGTTTGCTATTAAAAATCACATGCACAATTAAATATACAGTAAAATATGAAGTGATAACGGAAAAAAAAGATTTCACAATCCTCTAATATTGGCTGATATGGTACTGATATATCATGATAAAATTCCAATAATTGTTTTCATGTTATGGCAAATGACCGATAAATGGTTGATATTAAAAAAAAATATATTTTATCTAATAAATAAATCTTTAAAAAACACTAAACTAAAAATCAATCATTTTACATGCAACAAGTGAATTTTGAGAGTGATACAGAAAAAAAACAAAAACAAACTCTAATATCGACTGATATGTGACCGATATACAGTATTATGCATCTCAATAGTTACCAGTAGAGGAGTCATGAATTTAACATTCCGATCAACCAATCAGATTTTAGCGTTAGACTTTATTTTTCCACAATATGGCCAATAATGGATAAATGACAGATATTAAAATTCTAAACTATTTTGTACGGAAGAGGATTAGGGCCAAGCAATAATAAAAAAATAAAACCATCTCAAGATTAAAGTTGTTAAATTTCGAGAAAAAGGTTGAGATAAAATGTTGAGAATAAACTCGTTAAATTACAAGAAAAAAACTTGTTTCGACTTTTTTTCTCGAAATTTAACGACTTTTTTTCTCATAATTTAATGAATTTGTTCTCATAATCTAATGACTTTTTTTCTCGTAATTTAATGAGTTTTTTAATGAAGTTTATTCTTAACATTTTATCTCTAAATTTTTCTTGAAATTTAACGAGTTTTTTCTAGAAATTTAACAACTTTAATCTCAAGATGGTTTTATTTTTTTATTATTGCTTGGCCCTAATCCTCTTCCATAATTTTGTCTAAATATATTCAAAATAAAACATTAAAAATAAAATCATCACTACAAATGAATATAGGCGCCACAGTATAATGTAAAGTATGAAAAATTGATATTTATTTTGAGATTTGCTAAAGGTTATACATTTAACAGTGCTATTAAATTAGTGCTTTTAAAGAAACTAAGTCACCAAAATATGATGGCAAAGGTAATCAAAATGTAAAAACCAATAGCCAATATCAACCAATACAATAGAAAAATAATCCAATAACCAATAAGGTACCGATATATTGTGCATCACTAGTTTACAAAAAAAGTGAGGTTCAATATATAATCATATGGGTTCTTGACTAGGTTTTAAAGAAAAGTTATGCCAAAAATGCTTCTTTTTGAGTAAAAATGATTTCTTTTTCTACAGATAAAGTATGTTTACAAGCTCTCTAAATGATAAAATTGACTTAAAATTAAAAAATGAATTAAAACAAAATTAATTCATTAAAACTAAATACATAAAATGATCCCAGGTATATATGAAGTGCCTGACAGAACCCTTTAAGGTTCTATATAAAGGGCTTGAAGAACATTTCCATGAACCAATCAGATTTTAGCAGTACGTTTAATGTTATAGTTTTCAACAGCATACCAATTTTTTCACTCCACATCTATGACTGGTTTATACTAATATTGTTGCATGACCATCAAAGGAATATGTTCTAAACCACGTCATGTCCTCCAAGCACTTTCTGACCTCTCTGAACCTTCAAGTGGGCTTGCCAAACAGAAGTCGAAGGCGATTTGCGCTCCTGATATCTCACGGAGACGGACTGATACCACAATGTTATTTACAATTACAGCAGGGACTCTCGGGAGAGCTGCAAAATCACTCCGCACGCCACCCTTTATGACGGAGGTTGTCGCAGTAATACGGAAAAGCATTTCTGCGCTCGCGTACTCGGCATTAAGCATGAATTATTTATGCAGGTGCCTCGATGTATTTTTAATCATTAGACAAATTGAACACAGAACAGGGTTGCTTTCATTAATATCTGTCTGCTATGTGAGTGTTTCCTGTGCTCCTGTGCGCATTTTTACCCAAACTGTAATTGCTCATTTTCAGGAAATGATTAGAGTAAAAGGGGGCCGCATTACAGCGGGAATGTGAAAAGAAAATAATTAGCAGTGCCGCACAAATCTCATTTGGAGGCATACAGGAGCCTTTTAGAGGGAGGTCACCGCATGCATTACATTGTTGATTAGCCCTGATGCTCTTCCAGGGTGACGCTGGCCTTCCCCTGCCAATGATCAGAAGGGTGAGGGCCGCTCGCATCCCAACCGTAGCAGGAAGATTAAGTGCGAGCCTCTCTTGGATGTGAGGAATCATCACTGCACCCTGAATGCTCCAGCGCCCGGACTGGCTCACCGAACACACTGGCCCGGAACAGAGAACCTGGAGGAGAGCTGATAAAACTAACAGAGCAGGAGAGGAAGAGGGTGAGGGAGACAGCGAGCGTATCGAAAAGTCCAACTTCCTGGGTCAGCTTCAATTTGTATTCATGCATTTATTTTTTTTTATGATTTATTTCATCCAAGGCTGAGGAAGAATCAGACTTGGTGGTAGTGGACCAAGTCCAGTATTCACTGATAGAGGGACAGAAAAAAGATGGAAAAAAGAGAGAGGGGAGGATCACTGGGGCGGAATGAAATGAGTGATAGCACCTGTGATGAGTCTGAAAATATATACAGCTAAATAAGACAGACTGTAAATCTTCTGAAGTCAAGAGTCTGGGGTCTCGGTTATACTTAGAACTGACTGAAAGATTCACATAATGTGCTCAAATATGCATAAATGAACCCGTGTTAAAGGGATAGTTCACCCAAAAATGAAAAGTCTGTCATTAATTACTCACCCTCATGTCGTTTCACACCTGTAAGACTATAGTTCATCTGCAGAACACAAATTAAGATCTTTTTGATGAAATCTGAGAGCTTTTTGTCCCTCCAAGGACAGTCTACGCAACTACCACTTTGACGCTTCAAAAAGGTAATAAAGAGATTGTGAAACTAATCCATATGAATTGAGTGGTTTAGTCCAAACTTTTTGAAGAGACACAATCACTTTATATGATGAAAAGATTGAATTTAGGCTTTTATTCACATATAAACATTGACCATCAAACATAAACAGAAGCTCAACCAAACCTGCTTGACGAATAACACACGAGAATTAACCTCATTGGTTCTCGCACATCAAGCAAACATGATTGAGCTTGTGTGAGTTGATGAATGTTTATATGTGTTTCTAAAACAGTTAGTTCCTGTCCTTGATTCTGATTGGCCAATAGCTGTTTTATTCACGGCCATGACCGCTTCACACAACAGTTCTGTGTATCACTACACAACACCCTTAGCAACCACTCTTAGCAACGTAAACTGTTTGTTCTCAATTGATATTGTTTATTGAAGCTTACTGTATTATGTAGAAGAGTATTGTGAGAAAACATTCAGATTTAGCATTTTCCTTCAGGTCAGTCCTATGTTGATAATAGAAAATGTCCGATGTATCATCTTGTCCTTTTAACAGTTAAGGGGTTTTCCCGTGACTGACAGCGATAGTCAAAGCATTTGTCAGTTGCGTCTTGTTCTGTGTTCACAACAATTCAGTCTTTTCAGTGTGAAAGTCTTCGCTACTGACTGACACACTCATAAAGACAGTCTTTGCCGCCATCTAATGGCGTAATAATGTAACTTCTGTTGCTGTTCACTGTCAGGGACTATTTTTTTCCAGTGGAAGTAAGGCTTTAATAAGAGTTTACGTCATGAAAGTTGCATTGTTACATATTTTTGGCTTTAATATTTGTATTGTGTGGTAACCTTTTATTGCCCTTAACAACGCCCTTCAGCTGTGACTTATTCATGATATAGCACAGCCTCGAGTACCTTATTGCTTACATAAAATCCTAAATTCGATCTGTTTATCATATAAAATTATTGTGTATTGAGTCAAAGTTTCAGTTGTGTGGCTGTCTATGGAGGGACCGATGAACGAAAGTCTTACGGGTTTGGAACAACATGAGGGAGAGTAAATGATGACAGATTTTTCATTTATGGGTGAACTATCCCTTTAAGTACCATTGATATACACTAAAAAATGCTGGGTTGTTTCAACCCATGGTTGGGTCAAACATGGACAAACCCAAACGTTGGTTTAAATGTTTTCATTAAATTTTTAAACCCAACAGTTTGATTTGTCCATGTTTGACCCAAACGTGGGGTAAAACAACCCATCAGAATACTAGTTTTTGTTAATATGTTGAATTTAATTTTATTTTTATATTTTCACTTCAGTTTTACATTTTTTAAAGTAACATTTTTTGTAATTTTGTTGTGTTTTTGCCATTTTTTTTAATTATGTCTATGTTTATTAATTTCTATTTATCAGTTTTAGTTTATTTAGTTTTAGTTCTTCAACTTTAAACAAAACTGAGAAATGTTGGTTTAGGGTTACGGTTAGGGTTATTGGTAGATTACCCTAGAGTAATTTTCTTTCTTCTGTTGAACACAAAATAAGATATTTTAAAGAATACTGGTAATCAAACAGCTGACAGTAGCCACAGTAGGGAAAAAATACTATGGAAGTCAATGGCTAACGTCAACAGTCTGGTGGTTACCAACAACATTCTTCAGTATATCTTCTTCATTTCGTAATCAGCTTGTTCTTGACTGACACTGTTCTCTCCTTACAATATCTCTCAGTACAATAACCCTTAAAACATTAGGGTCAAAATTATTGTTGGTTATTGTGGAAATGACACCACAACTAAGGAAGTAATCTGTGTACAATTAAATAAATAAATAATTTTCACACTTATACACAAAAATTGGTTTCATTCTTTTTTTAAATTAACAGTCAATAATTAACAGTTAAAAAAAACATAATAATAATACTACAGATTTTCTTAGTTTAAGATTGGAACTCTAGGTGTAGGACAAGAGTAAAACAATAAAATCTATACGGCATTTGAAAAGCAATCCCATCCACAATCTGTTCTACAGGCATCAAGAGGTTTAAATGTAAATATCACAGCCCCCGTTAGTGAAAAGTAAATTACATCATGAACAGGACTCATCATGTGGAGATTTCAGATGCCCCACTGACCTGTGGGTAATTCACTTCGTAGAGAGGAACATTGAGTATTTCTTCAGACTAAACCCAGTAGACCTGTGCACGTCTCATGGGGACAGTTACTGTGGATTGAGACATGGGATAGACATAACCCCACACACGCACAGGCATGATTGCATGATCTCATGTTCCATTGTACATGCAGTTAGCAGCCATTGTCTAGGTCGTTTGTGAGCCAAGCCGAGGTCTGTTGCCAGGCAGATGCTTTTAATGCACATAGGAATAACTAAAGACCCTGTGAGGTCTGTGAAAGTTAAAGTGATAGTTCACAAAATATTTCTTCTGCAAAACACAAAAGAAGAATGTTTGAAGAATGTTAGTGTCCAACCAACATTGGACCTTGTAGACTTTCATTGTATGGAATGAAAAAAATGTTTTTCCAACCCAGGTTCATTGGAAAAACATTTACGATGACATATCTGTAAAATGACATTAAGCTGCTTCTTGCACATTTTTCAAACACTTTTTCAAAGTGAAATGTCCAGTGAGTGGGACTAAAGGTGAGTTCAGATTATCCAAAACAGATGAACGTGAATCTGGCAAAGTATTATTATGTTGGTTGTTGTACATATCAAGGCAATTCAGACATGAAATGTCTAGTGAGTTAATGCGTTTAAAAACAGCATATACACTAAACCCTACCCTAAAAACAAATTTGTTTAACCAACCATGGCTGCATTTCCCAAAAGAACTGTGAGCTAAGTTTATCGTAGAGACCATTGATCTACTTGCGATGCTTTTGAGAAACACAGCCCATGCCATTTTAGCTTGCTTCCGCAGGTCTTTACGGTCTTTTATTGTGACTATTTTTATGTGACCAGGTGAGATACTGAACAAGTTTACTATATCAGAAGAGTCATAAATATGGTGCTGGTTATGTGGTACAAACATCAAAATGTATTAGGCCCTGTTTACACCTGGTATTAAGATTTGTGTTGGTCGATTGGATCACAAGTGGACGATGCTAAATACAAGTGTAAATGGGGTCCAAAATGTTTTGAGCTTGTCCATTTTCGACCACTTCCAGAAGTAGTCAAAAACGCATTCGACCTTATTGCTTTCGTGGTGTATATGTTCATGTGGCCGAATGTGTTCAAACGACCACAAAAGACCGTCTACTGACCTATTGCGTAAACATTACGGTAAGCGCGCTAGCCAGACGTGATTTAACACTCTGAGGTCTGAAAACGCGCCGGCGCGTTTTGCAGGGTTTTTTTTTCACATTGCAGCAAAACAGACTTAAAATAGTGCCCTCCGACTTCAAGGATGAATTGAAAACACCAGCGCTCATAGTAATGACAGTGAATATTAAATAAAAATAACTCCTCTATATAGAAAATTGACATAAGCATATGAGAATCCAATATTTCTCCAAATGTGCATGCTTTTAAACTAAAAGCCTATATTCAGACTCTTTGCATCACAGAAATACATTATATTTTAAAGTATTATATAAAACCATTACATTATATTGTAGTAATATTTTTCTGTATGTTTCATATATCATGAGCAGCTTGAGACATCACAGAAGGTTTTTTTCACAGCCTACCTGACTGAAATGCTTCATTAATATGCAAGTCATTTCAGCTCATTACTATCCAATTCTTTTGTCTTCTCAGGTGAGAATGGCCCATTATTCAGTAGTGATTCATGCCTCCTCGCATACTGTGTTTCTTGGCAAAAAGTGTCTTACAAAAACTAAATCAATATATTGTTTTATATGAAGGAGTAGGCAGCATAATTTTTACATCATTTTTAAGCAAAAACTCTAGTTTACAACCTCCAATACCCAAAAGTCTTGTGAACACAGATTTACTATACTTTTTTGGCCTTATTTCAGTGACTTAAGTTTTTTGTTTTTTCAATAACCACGCTTAAATGTTATTCCTTCAAAAACACAAACATGTACATACATGTTCCTCACATATTATGGTAGCCTAGTTTGTGCTGAATACAGTGTAATGACACTTTTTCCATTAATATGTTTATGAACAACTGAAAAAAGCACAAATGTCAGGGCATGTCAAAACTTCTCCAGGCCCCAAATCAGCCTCAGACTCCAGAGGGTTAAACTTTGTTGGCTGAAGACAAAAAATGTACCAAGCACAACATTCTCTCACCATTCCTGATTTTTAAACCCAACGGGAGCAAAAACGACAGCTGATGCTCTCCATATGTTTTTCCGTCATCTCCAGGTGCTTTCATATGTATATTGCACAAGCTTATTTTGTCCATTGGATCGAAAGTTCTGAAAAAAAACATACATTTACCCACCCATAGACTCTCCCCAAAGACATCAGGACAGAAGTGGTTGAAAGTGGACAAAAGAGGAGTTTAACAAAAATGTAAGTAGAGGCACGTTTTTCCAATGGTCTTTGGTTGCATTTTTCATGCAAACAGTGTTCTGCAGAAAAAAAGAAAGTCATCCAGGTTTGGGTGAGTAAATGATGACAGAAGTTTCCTTTTTAAGTGAACTGTCATGTTAACATCAGAATGCAACTGATGTTTTTAAAGGTACACTCTACCGCACTCATTTCCATCCAAAACAGCTCTGGCGTTATCAAGTGTGCCGTTATCAAGTTAATGATTTAACTAATTGCAATAAAAAGCAGTGGTGTTTAGCGAGCGTGAGGAAAACGGGTCTAATTAGAGAGCGGTGCCGGCAAAGTTGTTGGATAGTCAGTCTGGGGGAAAAGAGGGGGTCACACGAGACCTCTGATCATCGGTACACTCTCAAAGAGAACGGTTCCTCCATTGATCTAGTGCACTCTCTGCTACCAGCTGATATATGGAGCCTGTTCCTGCTAGTCGACACAACACACACATCAATACGAGTGCATAAGCACACACACGCTCTTCTGTGCCTTGATCCACTCATACGCTCGCTCACGTCAACACGGACACACTCGCTCAGACAGGACACCCTCATGCACAAACAAATGCTCAATAATGATGTTGAATCCACTCTCATTGCTTTTTGATGAGAGTGTGTTGAAAGAGCAGGCTGCTATGATGTGGTCTAACAATCCTGTTCCCTTATTTGCATTAAGAGCAAGCAGGTAGCCCCAGTAATGGCTTTGTGGCTCTCCAGAAGATGTCTTTGAAGCCAGAGAATCGATGTGCCTCTTCAAAACTTCATATCCTTCCAGATACGACTCCTCGACCCACTCAGGCGCCACCGTGAGACCAAAGCAAAACACTCTTTAAAAAAAAAAAAGAGAGAAACGAGCGAGAGGAAAGAGGCCATGGCACTTTTTTGTAAGAGAAAATGCAGACATTTGGACTTTCTGTTCCCTCAATGTGACTGTAGCATTACTGCGCAGAGCTATTTGCGTATATACTGCTAAATGGAAATAGAGAGGAATCATGATGCCAATTTGCATCATTCAAGCGGAAAGCCCGGCTGGCATAACAAAGATAATAAAAAAGTAGCACAACTCAATTTTAAACATCCGAAATGAGCCTCATTTTGACAAAACCCCCAGATTTCCAAGCCTATGACAATAACATGCCATTTTCAGAGACATATACAGGGTTTTCCACAGTCCACTGAGGCTGAAAGGCCATTTTGATGGGACAGGCTGAACCTTCTGCTATTGAATGTGACTGCAATGATAATTTGAAGAATGGGAGGTGATGGTTAGTCATTACGGCCATCACTGAAGGTTCTTGAAAATGACTCCTGGCAGGCCCGGCTCCTTCCCAGATGTAGCCTGTCAAGGCGCACCAAAGCAGAGGCTAAGCTGATTAAATAGGACCTTTTCCAGGGTGTTTGTTTATTTAGCGCTCGTACGAAAAAATAACTCTTGCCGTGATGAAACCGGGCTAGCGCTTAATTGGGATGCGGGTTGCATCTTTTAGCAGGCGGTGACCTGCGGGGAACGTCCTGGCAGACGTGTTGGGGTCACGCGATCGGGCCGGATTTACATAACGGAAACTACATGCCAACTTTGGGCCGCTCCAAAGGATGCTAATTATGGAGCCAAAGTTGAAATCAATACCTCGGAGAGAAAATGGCGATGCACGTATAAAAACACACAGGAAAAAAGCAGGCAAATTACAGTTGGCCTTTTTCCCCCCCCTCCACAAAGGCCTCATTAGGGAGCAGGCAGCATTATCGCCGGCTGCGGCAGCTAGCCTCAGTTTCTGCGGTTAATGCCACCCAATTCCTTCTGTTTACTGAAAAGCCTCTGCTGTGGCCTCATACCTAATGTGCTGCTTTAAATTTTAATGCTCCGAGTTCACATTGGAGCCTTCTAGGGGCCCATCAAGGCGCGAGCGAGGAGCCAGATGCCCATCTCACCCCCAGAAGGATGTGGAAGTATTACATTAGACAGTAAATCCACACCGGCCTTGTTAATTATTTAGGAAAACAAAGTGCTGCAGTCATAGACACTCCACTGTACAGCTGAGCAATGTTTAATCTACATAATGTATCTGGAGGTGGATGAAGCCGGGAGAGCGGGGGATAAAGCAGTAGAGAGAGAGAAAGATGCATCTGATAGAGAAGTGGAGAGCGTGCTAGTCTACAGTAATGGCAAGGAAGGGAGAAATGAAGATGAGAAGCGCTAATGAGACAGCGCGGACAGCGGCTGCGAAACTGCACGCAGGAAGGTCACGAAAGCCACAGCAGATAAACACGGCGAGGACAGAACGAGTAAATGATCTGAAGACTTGATATAGGGGAGGCCGGGGCTAGTTGTCACATAGGGAAGGGCTATATCTCAGTAGCTAGAAGTCAAAAGTCCAATTACACAAATGTGCATTTTCTCTGGTTTGGTTGATGTCAAACAGCTAGTTCAAAAAACAAAAAAAATCTGTAAAAATATCATTCTAAAGTTTGGGGTAAGCACGATTGATCAAAAGACAATGACAGTGAAGACATTTTATTTCCAATAAATGCGGTTCTTTTGAACATCATTAAGCAGCACAACTGTTAATAAGAAATGTTTCTTAAGCAGCAAATCAGCATAATTAGAATAATTTCTAAAGGATCATGTGACACTGAAGACTGGAGTAATGATGCTGAAAATTCCGCTTTGCTATCACAGGAATAAATTACATTTTAAAATTTATTTGAATAGTAAATAGTTATCTTAAATTGTAATAATATTTCATATTATTACTGTTTTTACTGCATTTTTGATCAAATAAATGCAGTCATGGTGAACATGGGTATTCTTTTAAAAACATTTTAAAGGTGTCATCGAACGTCTTTTTTTTACAAGATGTAATATAAGTCTAAGGTGTCCCCTGAATGTGTCTGTGAAGTTTCAGCTCAAAATACCCCATAGATTTTTTTTAAATATTTTTTTTAACCTATATTGGGGCATAATTAGATATGCGCCGATTCAGGCTGCGGCCCCTTTAATTGCTCGCGCTCTCCGCCCCCTCCCGAGCTCTTGGCTCTATCATTGCATATACAAAGTTCAATCAGCTAATATAACCCTCAAAATGGATCTTTACAAAGTGTCCATCATGCAACATGTCTAATCGCTTAAGTATAGTATTTATTGGGATGTTTACGTTTGATTCTGAATGAGTTTGAGGCTATGCTCTGTGGCTAACGGCTAATGCTACACTGTTGCAGAGATTTATAAAGAATGAAGTTGTGTTTATGAATTATACAGATTGCAAGTGTTTAAAAATGAAAATAGAGACGGCTCTTGTCTCCGTAAATACAGTAATTAACAATGGTAACTTTAACCACATTTAACAGTACATTAGCAACATGCTAAAAATATCATGTTATCATGGATCATGTCAGTTATGCCATTTTTCGCTATTGTTCTTGCTTGCTTACCTAGTCTGATGATTCAACTGTGCACAGATCCAGACGTTAATACTGCCTGCCCTTGTGTAATGCCTTGAACATGGGCTGGCATATGCAAATATTGAGATTTATATAAGAAGGAGGAAACAATGGAGTTTGAGACTCACTGTATGTCATCTCCGTGTACTGAACTCTTGTTATTCAACTATGCCGAGGTAAATTCAATTTTTGATTCTAGGGCACCTTTAAAAATCTTACTGACTTTGTACAATTATTTTATTGTACAAAAGCTATTACATACAAAATGCTGAATATATGTTATTCAATTATATTACAATAAATATTATATATTATACATGGTTTAATATAATATAATCCAAAATTATATAATATATAAATTCTTTTTTAAATATTATGAAAGTTATATGTTAACCAAACATTAGGACAAGGGTATTTTTCATAAACGTGGCAATTTGTCACAAATGAAGGTAGTTGGTACAGAAAATACACAATATACTGTCAATATAATGTCAAAAGTACCAACTTTGATACCAAGTCGATACTGAAATTTTAAAAATGTGACGCTTTGAGCACTGTTGAGCGGATTCGTAATGACCTCCGATTGGCCATTGTGTTCACGCGTTCATCAGATATGTCTGTGATTGGCTACAATGATCAACGCACTGGAGCGTTTAAAAGCCGAAGCCTGCTTTCAAATGCTCCCGTGTGTATCTCTGCAAGTGTTTGGTGAAGAGCGTCATTGATGTCTATTTACAACTTGTTTTTGAAGCGTTGATCATTGTAGCCAATCACAGACATATATGTTAAGTTCATGAACACAATGGCCAATCAGAGGTGTTTACGAATCCGCTCAACAGCGCTCAAAGCGTCACAATTTTGAAATTTCAGTATCAACTTGGTATCGAAGTCTGTACTTTTGCCAACACTAATACCTAAATATTTATAAAAAATGTTACAACCAGGTCCGGTCTCTCCTATTTGATTTCTGGGACAGAAAAGCAGCAAAACTGGGAAAGAGTTGACAAAACTTAGTTTCAAAACTCACTCTATCCTTAAATCCGCTACATTTTTAATCCCATTATTGTTCAAAAGCCCTGACTCCTCGCTACACTGAACAAAGACACGCAATTTCCCAAGTATTTAATGTTAACTTGTATATGACTGTAACAAAAGGACATAATAACAAAGCCCTAATTCTCACCATTACACACTTTTTAAGTTCAGGAGTGAAAGTCTTTAAAGGTCTTAAGGAACATTGCCTGCATAAATTCGTGTTTGTAAGTGTGATCTATTATGCATTCAGAGGGAGCAAATAGGAACAGACCGGTGGCATTTTACCTTTTATCATTATAACTATATTGGAACCACAACGCTAATACTGCCAATGCATTTGAGGACATGATGAAGCATCTCAAAGAGATCATGATCGTCATTATGGCAGAGACACTGAAGTAATGTGGTCGTTATTGATGAAACATATTGAGCTGGGCTGGAATAGAGTGAGAGGGATAGTATGTGGAGGTGTTGGCAGTGGGATGATGATGTTGCAGCTATAACCCTAATCACTGAAATCAGATGAATGCTATGCCTGGCTATATTTATATGCAGACCATCCCCCATCTGTTTAGAGCTGTTCTGTATCTTCTGACCCGTGATTTCTGTTAGATACTAAAACAAGAGTTGATAGCCATCTTGGAGGAAAATGTAGCACTGCATATGTCTAGAAGATATTACTAAAGATTTCTGTATTTAAAAATATATGTTGCTTAAAGACCCCATTAAATATTAAGGTTTTGTGACTTTTAGTCCACATTTATAAGCATTGAGGTCATTTATATGCTAGTGTGAAGTAATGTTTAAATGTATATATATGTGTTTTTTAATGGTCATAAAATCTATAAATTATCTTCCAATAATAATTATGATTATTATTTAGTAAAATGTTCCATAAATAAAAAAAGAATTATATTACTGAGCTCAACAATGGTATCATTAAAAGTGGCAAAATAAAATAATAATACAAGCTATTAATATATGAACAAAACAAGAACAAATAAATAATACAGAGCTTAACAACTCTAAAATTTTTGCAGTAAAATATCCAAAAACCACTAGGCTAGTGTTATATATTTTGTCCAGCTGATTACAAACAATATCTCTAATGTTTCCAACTACTTGTAAATCATGAGAAAATTCCCATTCTAAACAGTGACACCAGTGCCCAAGGAAGTCGACCGGAAGTTGAAGTCGGCCGGGTGCCGCCATCTTGTAGCAGAACTTCACTTGCGTTAGCATCCCCATTGACTCCCATTCATTTTGGCGCCACTTTGACAGTGAATAACTTTACATCTGAGGCATTTAAAGACTCCATTTGTCCATTATTTATTTCCAAAGGTACACGACAATGTATAAAGGGCTCCATTACCTTCTATGTTACATTATGGCCCCGTAGAAACAGTTTTTGTAAAAATAAGCTAACGATTGCGTCATAACCACTCGACTCTCTGTTGCACAGTAGAGAAATTACCGTACAGACAGGAGGAGAAGCTCGCAGACAAACGGGGAGATTAACTTAATATGGCGTACTGGCGTTACATTTTAAAATACTATACAAAATAATTAATCAGAATACTTACTCCTGCTCACTCACGCCAAAGAACTCCCCGCTCAAGCTCGCCGTCTCTGCAAGATTAACGATGGCAGTTTGCACGCACAGCTACTAGAAGATTTACATCTGTCAGACAGGTTGCTGACGTCATCAAGCTTAGTGTGAGTCTGCGCGTCAGAAACGGAAGTGCTAAAAATTGCTAAAAATGGGCTTCACTTGACTCAATTGAGTTCCAATGGGGTCGCTGTGTCCATTTCTTTTACTGTCTATGAGTGACACGGGGCAGTGCAGTCGCCTGTCAATGACGTCAGTTACCTTTGTTACCGCCTTTACTGACGTAGAAACCACATGACAACAGTGCCGTGGACAAATGCGGAAGTAGAGTCTAGCGTCCAGCAAACCACTAGCTTGCTTCAAGCAGTTCCTTATTTACTTCTTGCACGTTTTATGGTGGATTGTGTTACTTATTTATGGAACATAATTACTGTTTACCATCTGCCGCTGGTTCTGTCGACAAGGACAGCTCCCGTAAACTCATGACCGGAAAAGCGGAAGCGGCGCCGGAGACTGTGTCATAATAAAAGTTCCGCTGCTCGTGAGGCGTGTGTTGATCAATCGCTCCAGCTCCTCGTTCAGCTCCCGCAACACTCGGTCCTGCTCTGCTTCATACTACAGTAACGTTAATAATCGCATCAAGTTCTTCCAGACTCCAATAACTATTCTTTTGCACCGTCCGTTGAGATGGAGACCACATGTCCCAAGTTTCCGCTCTAAAACTTGGCGTCATCAAACTACGCCTTTATTTTGAATAGGCTTCTAACGACCTCTAGTGGAAAAAATATTACAGATTGACCATTTTAATAATAATAATAATAATAATAATAGTTTCTTATATATGGGTCATTGACAAAGTGTAAAAAAAAGTCTTATTCAATGTCTTATTCAGTGTTAATGAGATTGTGGTTTTTATAATCAATTAACACTGCTTTTGTCATTTTTTACAAGATGGACAAAATTTGTCACCAAAAAAGTCATTCGGTTTAACCACAATTTCAGTTTTACAGAATGACACTTTTGGTTATACCGAATGACGATATTTTCAAAAAATGCTATTATGCTAATATCTGGCTAACTAGCTTGTTAACTAGATAATATTTAAACTTAAACTTAAAATATTACAACATTTTCAGTGTTTTATAGCGGTTGTACCAAATGACCTGATGTTTCGGGACATGCGTATGAGCAAGTCAAATCATGAATTTTTCAAATAGTTAAAAGAGAGTTAGTTACTTTGCTTCATGACCAGGTGATCCTTTGCAGGTGTCTGAATGATTTCACATCCTGTCACATGATATTGACTGCATGACTTGAACTAAAATGGTCTCTTTATATTGGTTACTCCAAATGACATCAATGAAATTAATTTTTCCGGACATTCTTTCTCATAACAAAGCAACGACTTCTACACACAATTTAATTCCATTTTGCATTATGTTGATATATGATGTTATAAAATCATGCCAGAATAAAAAAAACAACAACATTTATTTCATTTTAAGATATTTTAATCACAAATGAAATGGCTGTATTGGCCTTTGGACGGTTAAACCAAATGACCTTTTGACACGTCAAAATCTTTAATATGTGCAAAATATAATTAATATATAACTAAAACCTTTTGGATTCAATAAAATTGATCTAGTTGTACTACTTTACATACTTTGGATGTCATTTGGAGTGATCTTTGTTTTTTTTTAAGGCCTTTGGACAAAAAAAAACAAAAAATGACCCATCACGTCATTGACCCATATAGATATTTTTTTTATGGACCATTTTATATATATATATATATATATATAATGGTCCATAAAAAAAAATTAATAAACAAATAAATAAATAAATAAATATGACAGAGCTTAACAATTGCATTATTAAAAGTAACAACAACAACAACAATAATTATTTTATTACTATTATTATTATTATCATTAAATGGCATAATAATAATATAACTGTGGAGGGAGGACAGAAAATTCTAAGAATAATGATAACATGATTGGGAAATATGAACCATATAACAAGATCTGAACGGCTAACAACTGGCCACAACTTTTACATAAAACGTATGAATAAACTCATAACAAAATTTCATTAGGAAACCCAAAGAACAGACAACTCTCACACGTGAGACTTTTTTTTACCATTTAGAGTGTTAAAATAAAACTTTTTATTATCCGAATACTCTCTTTTGAGAAGTTTGGTGCCCTTGCATTAGGGGTCACACAATATAGACTTTACATTAGTTAAAAACGGACATGAACAATGAATGAATTGAGAAGCAGCCACACCTTTTGCTCAGTGTGCGTTCGCCGCTGTGATTTAGAATTGTACGGAATGCATTTGCACTTGTTTTCACCTCTGCTTATCTCCCCCTCTCAGCCCTGTATCTCGCGTGCCCCTCCTCTAATTTATCTTCTTTCTGGCTGATTGATTAGTAATGCCTTTTTTTGTTTGTTTGTGACTGAGACTTAATTAGATTTCACAGGTTAGAGGTCTACATACTGAAAGTTCAAGATTATTATTATTATTTTAATTAGATTGTGCCATTAAAAGCGGGTTATTGTGGGACATTTCGGAGAAGGGAAGGGCAGCACTGTGGTTCCACCGGCAGTCATTAAGTCTGTGATGGAGTTCCACACATGTTCGAGAGCCCTGGATGTGTGTGGTTACAGCCTAACAACGTCAGAAATGAGAAGTGCTTCGGGGAGCCAAAAAAGTGCTGTGTGCGTGGACATTTTTAGTGTGCTATGGATCCACCTGTTGACTCAAAGAGAAGTCTGGTCAATAAAATAATATTAAAAATCTCAGAAGGCTGCAAACACATCCACAGATTACATGCTCTTAAGCGCAGTGAGCCTTGAGAGCTTACGGTTGAGTGCAATTAGAAACGGCCTTCTGTCTAAAGGCCTGTTCACAACAAGGGCGATGACTATAACGATAACTATATAGTTCTAAAAATCATTCTGAATATAAAAGAAGAGCAGAGTCCACACCACAACTATAACGACAATGACACAGTGAAACGATTGTTGGAATTGCTTTCAGAATGATTTTTTCCAGCTGATGAATGATAAAAACATTGACAGCCAATCAGAATCCATCCTGCTTTAAAGAGCTGGAGCATTAAAAGCAGCAAACGACAAAACTCACTGCGCACTTAGAATAAACAGAACGATTTTGGCCATCTGAGGGTACATT
The DNA here is from genome assembly GCF_024489055.1 of Chanodichthys erythropterus. NCBI lineage: Eukaryota > Metazoa > Chordata > Actinopteri > Cypriniformes > Xenocyprididae > Chanodichthys > Chanodichthys erythropterus. The sequence continues at coordinate 13,922,357 of NC_090243.1, read as the reverse complement.
TACATGACAACGATGTACTAAAAACTGAAAAGTCACTGAACGAGTCACGGACTGATGATGTAAAACTCCAGATGAGTCTTCTTGTGCATCTGTTTTTAATGCGTCGTGACTGCCGTACAGTCTGACATTAATGACAACTGAGATCCTACATTGTGACATGGCTTATAGTGGAGATCATGTTCGTACAGTTTGACAAGCAACAGTCATAAAGGACCATATTATATCGTACACTGTGCACCTTTAGTTATAGTTGTTGTTCTTGGTGTGAACGGGCCTTAAAGGATTATTTCACTTCAGAATTAAATTCTTCTGATGAATTACTCACCTCCATGTCTTCCAAGATGTCTTTCTTTCTTCAGGCGAAAAGAAATTAAGGTTTTTGAGGAAAACATTCCAGGATTTTTCCTCCATATAGCAGACTTCACCAGGGTACAACGGGTTGAAGGTCCAAATTGCAGTTTCAATACAGCTTCAAAGGGCTCTACATGATCCCAGACGAGGAATAAGGGTCTTATCTAGCGGAACGATCGTCATTTTCTAAAACAAATAAAAATGTATATACTTTTTAACCACAAATACTCACCATGCAATGTGCCACGCATTACGCTATCATGTCGGAAAGGTCAAGCGTGACATGGACAGAAGTACCGATCCAGTGTCTACAAAGTGAATGTGCAAAGTCAAACTCCCTTTACAAAAAAAAGGTAAAACAACAATGTCAGACGATTTTGTTGGAGTAGAAAATGAGATGTTGAGTTTTTCATCGGTATTTCCACCTAATGACGTAATGAGTGGTGCGTTGCAGAACTAGTGCAAGACGAGCATTTGTGGTTAAAAAGTATATAATTTTATATACTGATCGTTTTACTAGATAAGACCCTAAATAGAGAAAAATCCTGGAATGTTTTCATCAAAAACCTTAATTTCTTTTCGACTGAAGAAAGAAAGACTTAAACATCTTGGATGAGTAATGGGGGTGAGTAAATTATCAGAAAGTTTTAATTCTGAAGTGAACTAATCTTTTATTCTGTAGTTTTTACAAAATAATTTTGACAGCTGTGGTTGCCAGAATAATTTTGTAAAAAAATACAGGAAAAAAATGTAAACACATTTACAGAACAAACTGTAAATTTTACAGTATAAAACTGTAATTTACAAACAAGAAAATTTTAATGTAAACCTGTAAATTCAACAATGCACACTACTACTGAAATTAGTTTTGTACCTTTAACATATACTGACAACTACCATAATAATGCAGGTGGTAAAAGAGAAAGCCACATGAAGAATCAGAATTCATCACGAGTAGCTTTTCAGCGAGCTGAAGTATACACACTAATATAAAGAAGAAGGTGCACAGAGTCATTCACGCAAATGCAAAACACCATCATGGTAACCCACAACACTTACACAATACAATAAACATTCATTAAACAACAGAAGATGTAACAACAACAAAAAAAAAACCCTAATGTACATGATAACAAAAACTATTAACCCATTTTAGCCCACTGGCAACTATATTTGCCGCAGTGTATGGTTGTCATTTTCCTTTTGTACGTTTTTTTCTAGATGTTTTCCATGTTTTATTTCTCAATGACATGCAAGAAAACATCTAAATAAAGGATTTCAAGAACAAAAAAAAGGTATTCACTTCTTTCCTGTGACATGAGGCTGTCAACTTCCTACCCCTACTTCCAGGAAGCATAGTGAAGGCAAACCCTCCCAAAGAAAAGTAATTTTCATGTTAACATTAGAAATTTTTTGTTGACATATATATATATATATCTACGTAATCATGAGGGTCTCTAGAATCATCCAAATAAAACAAATCTTACAAGAGATGTATAGTTGTTTGTATACTTAGTCAAAAGTCCAAGCGGCAACTATAGTTGCCGGACTCGGAGGGCAAATGACTTGTAAGTATATAATGGGGAAATGGGGTATGCTGTGTTTAATGGGTTAATAAATCAAGGTTATTGGTCTTTTATTTAGTACTTTTTGCTTTCATAATATTTTATATTGTTATATATTATATATTGTTATTTGTTAATTAATTTAGTTTTTAATTAATTTATTTTTTGTTTGTTTGTTATATGTGACCCTGGACTACAAAACCATTCATAAGGGTCAATTCTTTGAAATTAAGATTTATACATCATCTAAAAGGTGAATATATATATATAAGCTTTCCAATGATGTATGGTTTGTTAGGATAGGACATTTGGCCGAGACTCAACTATTTGAAAATCTGTAATCTGAAGGTGCAAAAAAATGAAATATTGAGATAATTGCCTTAAAGTTGTCCAAATGAAGTCCTTAGAAATGTATATCCACTCACATTTTTTTTTTATATATATTTACAGTAGAAAATTTACAAAATATCTTCACAGAACATGATCTTTACTTTATATCCTAATGATTTTTGCCATAAAAGAAAAAAAAAAAAACTATAATTTTGACCCATACAATGTATTGTTGGCTATAGCTAATATACCAGTGCAACTTCTGACTGGCTTTGTGGTCCAGGATCACATATAGGAGTAATGTTTTTCTAATGAATGATGTAATTTAACTTTTTTGATTCACAATGCTCTGTTAGAGCAACTTAATGGCTGGACTTTGTTCGGCACTATGTTCCACCACTTTAAGACTAATGGATTTGTTGTTTGTTGTGTTTTCATATTCAAGAAATTATAAGCTAGATGCAACTTTTTTGTGTTCACATTGAATGTCCTTCGACTTTGATTGATCTGTTGATCTGTTATTTTGAGTTAGATGCATAAATGTTATCCTCCTATTCAAATTTTACATTGAGGGGTGCATTCAACATATTTGCCCACCGGCAACTATAGTTGCCGCACATTCAAACACGTTTTTAAAGAAAAAAAACTAAAACCTGGGAAAAATAAATGCAGAACATGTTCACATAGGACACTATTAACAGGACTATATGCATGAAACCATTCAGAAAAATTTGGGCACAAATGGGTTAAGAAACATGATTTCTTAAACAAAATACTTTCATATGTGGAGTGTCGCACAAGGAATATCAGTTTACAGTTTTTGACTGTAAAATATACATTCATTTGTTCTTTTTTACTTCTAAACTTCTAAAGATTGTAAGCATTTTTCTGTGAAAATTACATAAATTACTGTTAACTTATTAACATTTTTTAGTGTAGCGTTTTTACAATATTTTACCGTTAAAATCACATTCATTTTTTACAGTGCACCACATCCGCACTGAGGTCAATAATACCTGAAGAAATGGCATTGTCATTCATATGAATGGCAATTTCCCGGCTGACACAGGATGTTTGCGACCTGCTCGCGGCCATCATGAGTTTGGGCCATTTTTGAGCCGTAAATGTCAGGAAAATTGCATCATGACAACTTTGAAGTTGGAACTTTCAGTTCCAAACCCTTCACTAGCAAAAATCCGAAGCGGTGACATCAGCGGTGGCATATAGGGAAAATATAAATCCATTTAACTCTATTCCATTTATTTGCCTTCCTCAAAGACTCATTAAAAGCCTTCTTGAAATCATGCAGATCTTTCTAATGGAGACCAGGAGAGGAAGTTGAACCTTCTAAAGGCATTTTAATAGATGAATTAAAAGACAAAGTAGTGTCCAGCTGCTTGGCCACAAAAAAAGAGAAGTGCCTTATAATGAATAGCCATTATTACAACATGTACTCGTTGTTAATGAGAGTGATCATGATGGCGCAGTTGTTGGATTGGACACCTGGTAGGTATTGAACAGCAGTCACATTTAAAATGCATTTAGAAGCCTTATTACAACCATATGAAATAAGGTATAATAGTCCTCGTCAGAATTCACAGCGTCTCAAACAGTGAGTCGAAAAAAAAAAGAAAAAAAGAGTGAATATCGTAAAAGCGATAATAACTATTGCACCCGTCTGGGGGGTAATAAATAAATAAATGTGTGCTTTGCAACTGTGCATCAGCCAGCAACGAGAGAGACTCGGCTGTGTGCGGATTTAATTAGAAAGCAAAGCTTTTTGACAGTAAATTGATTTTTAATTGTCTTCTTCTGCATTCGCTCCAGGTGGCTCAAGTCTTCTCTATTTGATGTTTTGTGTGCTTTATGTGAAGGTTTTTTCCTCCTGCCAAAACACAGTTTATTATGGCACACTGCAGATTAGCAAGCGGTTCTCCCAAATCAAGCCTATTCTACATCTGAGGGACATCCAGTGGGGTTTTAACAGAATTGTCGAAATTCTCTGCGGCACGGTCCAGCAAATGCACTCAGAAACAACAGCAATAGGGTTTTTTTTAAAAAAAAAACATGGTCTGGTCGACATCGCTAATGGGCCCAACAGGAAGGAAATGTAATTTGAAAGGAGCTGATCTATGTACGCCATTGTTGTGGGGTAATGCTGATGTAATTATTATCTGCCGTTGATGGAGGTCGGTAGAGGAAGGATTTGGGACCGTGCCACAAATCAGGATGCCAGGATGTCGTTCATTCACACGCAGTCACACTATCTATATATATGGTTATGATGGTTCTGCTAAGTAAACAGCTCTGTGCTGTATATCAGAATCACACAGCTAGACTTAAAACAGCCATGATGACAAGCAAGTCCGAATGGGTGTGGTCTGCACTGAATCTGATCTAATGGGCTTAGTTTTGAATCATGTTATGTAACGCATTCCCAGTATTCTGCCTTACAAATGACTTTCCAACGGGCTATTTATCATTTACATGAAAAACAGTTTTAATTAACAGCTTGCATTGAATATGCTCGCTGCAGTGGCTAAATAAAGATCGTTTCACAGCAACTCATGCATCATACGGTGTGATAGTGTGACACAGTTATGAAAGTCTTTGATCGTCACACATCAAAATGAGAAAAAAGGGTCCTCGCTTCAGCTTTAAATCAATTATGAAAGCAAATGATATAAAATGACAGTACGCTAATGTGATCGAGGTGGGGCTGACCTTTTCTGTGCTTAGCGCTACAGCTGCCTGGTTCAGGCACACGTATGGCCTGCCCTTTCTACAGATATTCTAATACTTTATATGCAGTGCAATCTATGCAACATTTCAGGGAGTTCTTCTTATGCGGAAAGGCGAAAAACAGTATTATTTTTTCCTGATGCATGGTATAGGAGAGCTTTTGATTTAGTTTTTATACCAAATTAATGTAATATAATAAGTAAAGGGAGGTAAAACAATATTAAAAGCAATATCTAGCACCATTTTCACTCAATTCAGGAACATAAAGCATTATAATTTTTATGATAATATAATGGATAAAGTCCAAACTCAAAGAAATGTGATCAAGTCCTACATTCATTATATCCAAGGGGATGGTCTTTATTTGATTAAATAAATGAAATAACTGACAACTAATGAGGAATTCTGTGGCAGAATATTTTATATTAATGACAAGAGCGGTTTCATGATAAGTACTTAAATTCAATATAGCCTGACTGGCATGTCCCTAATTAGATATTTCCTAATAAGTCTCTTATTAGATATGCCCAATTTTGTCCCATAATGCAGTCTCACACAGCAAAATACTTGAGTGTTTGCATAGCTATATAGATTTGTAATTGCCACTGTCATATGAAGTCTTAATTGCCACATTGTAAAGGCCTTTAAATTGAGCAACAGTGGCATCTTCTGGTTGTAAAAAGACACAGCAGGAAATCAGTGCCAGTTTTACTAAGTTTTACACTAAGTTTACAGCTCTTTAAGTGTTAGACAAACCCGAACTGACATGAATGAGTGAAAATAATTTAAATAATATAAAATAATCATGTCTCTGAGATTAAAATAGGCCTATATATTCAATTTTTATTATACAAGCATTGTACGTGTATTTTGTAGAATATAAAGTGAAAAGTATTTACTGTAAATTAGACTTTAGTTTATTAGTAACCTTAGGTTACGAACCGTCCTCTTAAAGGGATAGTTCACCCAAAAATGAAAATTCTACTCACTCTCAAGTTGTTCCAAATCTGTATAATTTTCTGTATGTTGAACACAAAGGAAGATATTTTGAAGAATGTGTTAAAGTTCAACTTTTCCTGATAATTTACTTACCCCCATGTCATCCAAGATGTTCATCTCTTTCTTTCGTCAGTCATAAAGAAATTAAGGTTTTTTTAGGAAAACATTACAGAATTTTTCTCCATATAGTGGATTTCAACAGGTTGAAGGTCCAAACTGCAGTTTCAGTGCAGCTTCAAAGGGCCTTAAATGATACCAGACGAGGAATAAGGGTCTTATCTAAAGAAACCATCGGTCATTTTCGGAAAAAAAATACAACTGTTTATGCTTTATAAACACAAAATATCACCTTGAACATACTTCCCATTTCCGCATTCTTCAAAACACTTACGCTGAATGTTCTACGCCTTCCCTATTCTACTTACGGAACGAATGCGGCGGCAGTTTCATTTTTTTCAGTAAGTAGAATAGGGAAGGCGTAGAACATTCAGCGTAAGTGTTTTGAAGAATGCGGAAATGGGAAGTACGTTCAAGGCGATATTTTGTGTTTATAAAGCATAAACGGTTGTATTTTTTCCGAAAATGACCGAGGGTTTCGCTAGATAAGACCCTTATTCCTCGTCTGGTATCGTTTAAAGCTGTACTGAAACTGACATTTGGACCTTCAACCTGTTGGTAGCCATTGAAATCCACTATATGGAGAAAAATCCTGGAATGTTTTCCTCAAAAACCTTAATTTTTTTTCGAATGACGAAAGAAAGACATGAACATCTTGGATGACATGGGGGTGAGTAAATCATCAGGAAAAGTTTATTTAAAAGTGGACTAATCCTTTAAACTTAACAGTTTTGGGGCACCATTGAATTCCATAGTAGTTTTTTTCCTACTATGGAAGTCAATGGTGCCCCAAAGTGGCCTGGTTACAAACTTTCTTCAAAATATCTTCCTTTGTGTTCAACAGGACAAAGAAATGTATACAGATTTGGAACAACTTAAGGGCGAGTAAATGATGATAGAATTTTCATTTTGGGGTGAACTATCCCTTTAAACCCATAAACGTAGTTTCTTACCTCAAGTTTAATTTGAATTATGCAAACCACATAAGCCTGCATTTCAAACTTTAAAAACAACCATCTGATGTAAATCACTATTATTTCCCGGTTTAGCACTCAATAACCTCTAAACGCAGGAGCTTTTGGCTAAAAACCAACCAAAACATCAAGTCGAATACAGTAAACATACTCCTTCACGTGGGCGTCCCGCAGCGCTCAACTCGGCCCTTTCCTTGTCTCGCGGTTTCCGATTCTGCGCAGTTGATCCCCGCTTCGGCTGAGCTTTAGAGAGCTGTGCGGAAAAACTGATGAAGTCCAGAAAACTTGTAGCAAAGTAGCGATTTGAGCAAAGATGAGTGGACCTGTCGACGACAACGCCGTGCCATCGGGCAATTCTTCGGTTGCGATTCCGACAGACATCAGCGGGCAAATATTAGATCTAGATGAAGACGATGACTTGGAAGTTTTCAGTAAGGTAATATATAATCAACTGGTTTTAACTGAGATGATCGATCGCAGACTGTAGATCAGTGCTGTAAAACAGGCTCAGTTAAAGTCGTTTGATTCTACATCATAAAGCACGTAGAAATCTCTCTGGAGTTTTCTCACTGAAATCTGGGTGTTTTGCTGTGATCTGAAGTTTCAAAGGTCAGCGATCAGGCGCTGTCATGGTATGTTTTTTTTTTGTTTTTTTGTTTTTTCTCACATCGGAGTTGTGTATTTTCTGTTGAGTTCGTCTTAAACTTCATTTGGTGTCAGATATTTCGTTTTAAATGGCCAAAACTCATCGCTCAGTTCAGTATAGATACAGACTGTGTGTTTCCAGCTCTCTGACGTCTATCTGACTGTCTTTCTGTCTGTCTGTCGACGGAGTAAAATGCCCTAGCAGCAGCCAGCAAACTAGACAGAACTCCATAACAATTCCCAGCAAGCAGGTAGAACATAGTAGCAATGCCTAGCAACAGTTACAACACCTTAGCAACAGTTAGAACACCCTAGCAATGCCCTAACAACCACTCAAGACAACTTTAGCAAACATTTGCTTGCACTCTGTCTGTTTTAAAGCTTTGTACAACCTTAAAGGGATATTTCACCCAAAAGGGAAAATTCTGTCATCAGTTACTCACCCTCATGTCGTTCCAAACCCATAAGACTTTCGTTCACCTTTGGAACACAAATTAAGATCTTTTTAATGAAATCTGAGAGCTTTCGGTCTCTCCATTGGCAGCTATGCAACTACCACTTTCAAGCCCCAGAAAGGTAGTTAGACGTCATTAAAGTAATCCATGTGACTCCAGTGGTTTTTGATGCGCAAACTGAAATTGTGCAAGAAAACTAGTGGTTCAACAGATCACAAAACTCACGGTTCGGATCATATCATGGTTATTAGGTCACTGATCAGATCATTTTTTGGATCAGCACAAAAAACAAAAAAAAAATGAGGGGTAACTTTCCAATTATTACTTAGCCCACTTTAACTACTCCAATACCAAAGCAGAAATTGTTAGCCTAACTAATACATTATTAAAGGAAAGTGAACAGACTGTAAAAAGAACAAATACTGTACACCAATTACAAGCATAGATAAATACATCATAAAGTTACAAATAAAGTATAAGGTCTAACTGTAGTATTAATTTTTGTGTACTGCAATGTATGTAAAATGACTGTATAAATTTAAAGGTGCCATTGAATTGAAAATTGAATTTACCTTGGCATAGTTGAATAACAAGAGTTCACTCTCAAACTCCATTGTTTCCTCCTTCTTATATAAATCTCATTTGTTTAAAAGACCTCTGAAGAACAGGCGAATCTTACATAACACTCGGGGTGTACGCATACGTATTTGCATATGCCAGCCCATGATCGAGGCATTACACAAGGGCAGCCAGTATTAACGTCTGGATCTGTGCACAGCTGAATCATCAGACTAGATAAGCAAGCAAGGACAACAGCAAAAAATGGCAGATGGAGTGATAATAACTGACATGATCTATAATATCATGATATTTTTAGTGATATTTGTAAATTGTCTTTCTAAATGTTTCTTTAGCATGTTGATAATGTACTGTTAAATCGTTTCTTACTGTATTCAGGGAGACAAGAGCCGTCGCTATTTTCATTTTTAAACACTTTTCAGTCTGTATAATTCATAAACACAACTTCATTCTTTATAAATCTCTCCAACAGTGTGTAATGTTAGCTTTAGCCACGGAGCACTATCAAACTCATTCAGAATCAAATGTAAACATCCACATAAATACCATACTTACCATATTTACGTTACTGCATGACGAACACTTTGTAAAGATCCATTTTGAGGGTTATATTAGCCATGTGAACTTTGTTTATGCAATGATAGAGTCGAGAGCTCGGGAGGGGGCGGAGAGCGTGAGCAATTAAAGGGGTCGCAGCCTGAATTGGCGCATTTCTAATTATGCCTCAAAATAGGCAGTTAAAAAAAATTATAAAAAAAATCTAAGGGGTATTTTGAGCTGCAACTTCACAGACACATTCAGGGGACACCTTAGACTTATATTACATCTTGTAAAAAAAACGTTCGATGGCACCTTTAATTTAGATAAATCTTTGTTAAAGCTGTGTTTTGTTGTTTGATTTACATGACAGACAACAGCAGGTATTTATAGGTTTCTGTCACTTTAAGAGTAAGACCCCATGCACGCACACATCCGATAGATACACATCCAAATTCTCACCTTGTTTACTTAAGACATGACCGAATGTGTTTACGAGAATACTTGCCGAGAGGGGTATTTTGACTGACGTAATGCGTGTCCATCCAAGTGCATTTAGGATGCGAAAGAGAAATCAATTTGGAGTTTGCGAGCTATCTGAAACACGCCTCTCTCTCTGTGTGTGCGCGAGCCTTGTATACATGTGCGTCTGTGCGCACCAATAACAACGTGGCGTGCGATACCGAATTAAATCTTCTTTTGCCTCTTCTAGCGCTGGAATGGTTTTATATCTGTTTATTGTGTAAACTAGCAAGACAAAACGTGCAAATGATAACCCTTCACTCTATTGCAGTTAAACTTGCAGTTGATCCGCGAATCACATGCGTGCCGAACCGTGGGGCTTAGTCCATACGGATCATGATTCAACAACGATCCCTTTAACCACTTAAAAAAAACCTTTATTTACAAAATATTAATCTTCAACTCAGGTGCACGCAACGTCTGCTCGCGCATGCATCTTGTGGTGCACTTGTGAACGCACGTTGAAGAATAATATGTTGTAAATAAAGTAGTAAATTATGTTTTTTTTTTTTTTGCACAAATCACTCACATTGCTTCATGAAACTGAGGTTAAACCACTGGCTTACCTTTGTGGGGCTTGAAAGTGTCAGTTGGGTAGGCTGTCAATGGAGGGACAGAAAGCTCTCAAAATCCATTAAAAAGATCTTAATTTGTGTTCTGAAGATGAACGGATGTCTTACGGGTTTGGAATGACATGAGTGTGAGTAATTATAATTTTCTTAAACTCTTCCTTTAAACTTTCCGTCACAGCTTTGTCAGTCCAAAAAGTCTTGACAAACTTTCATTCGGAGCTGGAGTGTTTGTACTTCTCTTAAACATTTTGGGTGGTTTTGTAGTTCGTATTAACAGTGAATGGTTCTGAATGGAAGTGAGGTGTTTGTAGTGTAAAGCAGAAGTGCAGTTTGTGCTGACTATGGGCCAGTTTGTTATGACAGGAAACAGACACACGGGCTTCTTTCCCAGCAGCTGTGGCTAAACGAGAGGGATTTGCATGCGTCAGTGTTTGGATCAGGAAAAGATAGCAAAACAGTAGGAAAATCAGATGTTTGTCTCTCACTGTGATAAAATCACAAACGCAGCAGGTTTAAAGTAATTTAATGATACTCTTAAAATGGCAATCATATTGGATAGGGCTGCACGATATATCGCATGAGATTGTCATGCGCATTTCATCAATAAAGCCGGTTCCCTTATTACCACTAAATCGCCATCACCTGCTTTCAAATGCAGCGGCATTTAATAGACAGAGCCGTAGAACACTGAAAAGCCTCGCAATATCGCGTTCATATCGCAGATGAATCGCCTTCGATAATGAACGCGATATTGCGTGGCTTTTCAGTGATCTACGGCTCTGTCTATTAAATGCCGCTCCATTTGAAAGCAGGTGATGGCGATTTAACGGTAATCAGGGAACCGGCTTTACTGACGAAATGCGCGTGACAATCTCATGCGATATATCGTGCAGCCCTAATATTGGAGTTCTGTGGTTTAGTAACAATAGCAGAACCGTTTATTGTTCCTTTTTATATTGTTCACTAAAATACATCGATTTTTTTTTTTTTTTTTTGAAAACTTAAATTTAAGCACAATAGCTATTTTAAAAAAAAATGTTTTTAGGTATATACAAGTCTAAATTTAACTCTTAAAAGACCAGCACAACAAGAAATGTTTCTTGAGTAGCAAATCAGCATATTAGAATGATTTCTGAAGAGTCATGTGACACTGAAGACTGGAGTAATGATGATGCTTAAAATTCAGCACAGGATGACATTTTTAAAATACAGTAGAGGCCAAAAGTGATGTCCAGCCCAGGAAAATTGACATCTTCACCCCTTATTAAAATATTATTAAAAATAAGTTAAAGATTTTGTAATATTGCGTAGGTGTGTTTGGAGTCAGTCGTTTTATTTTTGATGACCCAATGAAACATGCCAAATTGTGTGGACATATTTTTTGGCCAGGCTGTCATACAAAAAAAAAAAAAGAAATTATGGACATACAAAATCAAAAGAGAACCAACAAAATATTAATAACTGAATATGTTGTAGTCAATGTATGCTTTTTCCTTTTGAGCTTTTTGTTTTTCTATGCATTTTTTTGTTTGCTTAATAAAATAAAACCTGTAGCTGTGTCAGATAAATACCTTAACCAAATATTTTTCTTCCCTTAAATTAAACATATTTAAAAAATATTAAATAATTTCCTCAAAGTTTGATAGTTTAATCGAACTTGTAGGGTCATTAAAAACAAATATCTCCTCCAGACATCACTTTTGGATACTACTGTATATTAAAATAGAAAACCTTTAATGTCAATTGCAATCATATTTCACAATATTTCAGTTTTTACTGTAGTTCTGTGATCCAATAAATGCAGCCTTGGTGAGCATAAGAGACTTACCAACTCCAAACTTTTAAACGGTGATGTATATCTATAGATTTTGTTTAAATAGTTGTTTTAAATTCAGTGGTACTTTTTGTTGCTGTAAACCAATTTTTTTTTTTTTTTTTTTTTTTTTTGCTGTAAACCAATCCACATCTAGTTAGTAGAAAACACGTATTGTATGCGTCTGAACACTTGTGCGGTTGGTCCCTCGCGTGTCCTGATCCACGTCTTGTATTTTGTGTAGGATACGACTCTCACAGAGGGAAGCTCTTTCAACGCCTCCATGCAGACCTCCCCTGCTTCAATGATCAACCAGTACAAGTTTGAGGAAGAAGAGGAAGATGCCGACACCAAAGATATTTTTGTCACAGTCGATAACCCAGAGAGTCTCGTGACGGCTATCGAGACATACGTAACCTACCGGGTCATGACCAAGGTATGGCAGATCTGAGCACACATTCACTAAGTCAGGTTCTGTGAATAATTCTCTCAACTTTTTCCCTCACATCAGACCACACGGAGCGAGTTTGACGAGAGTGAGTTTGAGGTGCGAAGGCGATACCAAGACTTCCTGTGGTTAAAGGGACGTCTGGAAGAGGCTCATCCCACGCTCATTGTTCATGTAGGTGAAGAGTCTCTTGCTTGTCAAACATTCTGGAAGAATGAACACAGTTAGTATGGAAGTCTTTATCATTTACCCATGCTAATATATTGGTAAAGTTGAGTGGAGGAGGTTCTAATACCTTTAAGACATCATTTCACTCCCCTGTCAAAATAAAATAAATAAATAAAGTTTCTCATAATATCTCGTAATACAATGACTTGATTGTGTCCCATCAGCCGCTACCTGAGAAGTTTGTGATGAAAGGAATGGTGGAGAGATTTAATGAAGATTTCATTGAGACAAGGAGGAAGGCGCTGCACAGGTTTCTGAACAAGATAGCAGAACATCCAATTTTCTCCAGCACTGAGGATTTTAAGATCTTTCTCACAGCAGGGGTAAGACTCTTTATTTATTTATGTATGTATTTATGCATGAATGCATGTATCTGTTTATGCATTTATTTATTCATGAATTTTTAGGTAGTTATTTATCTACGTTTTTTCGCAGATAAATAACTATGAAATAAATGAATTCGTATTAATTCATTTATATTCAGTTATTTATCTATTTATATTTTTAAACATTTTATACAATTTACAAATGTATTTTTATATTTATTCATTCGTTCGTTTTATTTTTAGTTTGTTTTTATCTATTTATTTATTATATGTTTTATACAACTAATTACACATTATTATTTATACATTTTATGTACATATTTGTCTGTTACATTTTATTTATTTAAACATTTATGCATGCATTTAATTTTACATTTATACATTTATGTTTATGCATTTATTTATAAAATGCATTTTTTAAATTAATATTATAAATATTTAATTAAGTTAATTTATTTATAGGTTTGTTTGTTTTTTAATACTTAAAGGTACAGTGGATGTATTAAAGTTTAAGTATTTAATATTTAAGTATTAAGTATTAAACTTACACATAATTAAAGGGATAGTTCACCCAAAAATTAAAATTCTGTCATCATTTACTCACCCTCAAGTTGTTTCAAACATATATATATATATATATATATATATATATATATATATATATATATATATATATATATATATATATATATATATATATATATATATATATATATATATCTATCTTTGTTCTGCTGTACACAAAGGAAGATATTTTGAAGAATGTTTGTAACCAAGCAGATCTCGCCCCCCATTGACTACCATAGCATTTTTTCCCTTACTATGGTAGACAATGGGGGGCGAGATCTGCTTGGTTACAAACATTCTTCAAAATATCTTCCTTTGATCTGCTTGGTTACAAACATTCTTGCTTTGTGTACATCAGAACAAAGAAATATGGGTTTGGAACTACTTGAGGGTGAGTAAATCGTGACAGAAGTTTCTCTTTTGGGTGAACTGTCCCTTTAAGTATTAAACTTAAGCATAACTCATCCTAAACCATATCTAAAGACCAAAAGTAGAAACTTGGGGCTTTTTTGACCCAGGCCAGTAAGTGATCACCTGATCACATATCAGTTATATGTTATAATCACCATTTCTGTTTTGTGTAGATGTTCCACTGGAAGATTTTGCTCTTTTGCTAGAGACATTGTTTTCTTCTTAATAAGGACATTAAATCTTGCCTGCACACACACACACACACAGTCCCACACTCTACTTTACCCTGATAATCACTGACCTTCTGTGTGTTCACCATACGTCATCTCAGTTTTGCTTCATAAGAGGATTATGTTGAATGCACGGAGATAATGTGACAGTTTCTGTTTAGACCTGACTGAGTGACCTCGAAGATAAGTACTCTCCTCACCTCCTTTCAGTCATAATAGAGGAAGATTTGCTGTTATGGATATTTGACGCTTCGTCGGCTGTCGACCACATTTTCAGTTATTAGAGGCTTTTGCTGAGAAAAAAAATGTAGTGGAAATGGGGGTTATTTTGCTGTTGTCAACCTGCATCATACACCGTTCCTCTGATCTTCTGTGCAGGAGTTAACCTCTCATAAGAAACAGGGTCCAGGTTTTCTGAGCCGGATGGGGGAGACGGTGAAAGCTGTCGCTGCTACAGTCAGAGGGGTCCGAAACCGGCCCGAGGAGTTCACTGACATGCAGGAGTACGTGGAAGCCTTCAGTCAGAAGATCAGCTCACTTGATAAAGTTACTCAAAGAATCGTCAGAGAGCAGAAAGGTTGGACACACACTTTTCCATGAATTCTCCTCATTCTCATCTCACATGTCCGGTCTCATATTTTTCTTACGTAATTGACTGGCAGACGTATTCATATTGGCTGTAGCTGCTATAGAATGATGGGAACGCTGCATAAACTGGCTGCTGCTGTTGTCACAGAGTACCTGGAGGAGCTGAAGGAGTGTGGGCCGATGTACGCGCTGTGGTCACAATCAGAGGAGGAGCTGGCCGAGCCCCTGACGAGCATGGCAAGCAGTCTGGACAGTTGTTGCAAGGAGACAGAGGAGCGGGTCAAACAGATCAACGATCACCTGATTCCAGCTCTTCATGAGTACGTCCTCTGCACTGAGACTCTCAAGGTAGACCTGCTGACAAGATGATCCTGTTTTCTCTTTCTTAAAGAGATAGTTCAGCCCCAAATGAATGCTATCATCATTTACTCACCCTCATGTCATTCCAAACTTGTATTATATTCTTTATTCTGCAGAACACAAAAAGGCGGAATCTTGAAAAAAGCAAGGAAGGCAAAGATGCATTAAATTGATCAAAAGTGACAGTAAAGACATTTATAATATTACAAAAAAAAAAAAAAATCTATTTCTGAACTTTTTATTCATCAAAGAATCCGGACCAAACAAAGCAAACAGAACTACAAGTGTGAACACACTTAAAGGTGCCCTAGAATAAAAAAAATTGAATTTACCTCGGCATAGTTGAATAACAAGAGTTCAGTACATGGAAAAGACATACAGTGAGTCTCAAACTCCATTGTTTCCTCCTTTTTATATAAATCTCATTTGTTTAAAAGACCTCCGAAGAACAGGCGAATCTCAACATAACACCGACTGTTACGTAACAGTCGGGATCATTAATATGTACGCCCCCAATATTTGCATATGCCAGCCCATGTTCAAGGCATTAGACAAGGGCAGCCAGTATTAACGTCTGGATCTGTGCACAGCTGAATCATCAGACTAGGTAAGCAAGCAAGAACAACAGCGAAAAATGTCAGATGGAGCAATGATAACTGACATGATCCATGATTACATGATATTTTTAGTGATATTTGTAAATTGTCTTTCTAAATGTTTCGTTAGCATGTTGCTAATGTACTGTTAAATGTGGTTAAAGTTACCATTGTTTCTTACTGTATTCATGGAGACAAGAGCCGTCGTTATTTTCATTTTTAAACACTTGCAGTCTGTATAATTCATAAACACAACTTCATTCTTTATAAATCTCTCCAACAGTGTGTAATGTTAGCTTTAGCCACGGAGCACTATCAAACTCATTCAGAATCAATTGTAAACATCCAAATAAATACTATACTTACGCAATTAGACATGTTGCATGACAAACACTTTGTAAAGATCCATTTTGAGGCTTATATTAGCTGTGTGAACTTTGTTTATGCTGTTTAAGGCAAGCGCGAGCTCCGTGGGCGGGGAACGCGCGATTTAAAGTGGCCGCAGCCTAAATTGGCTAATGTTTAATGATGCCCCGAAATAGGCAGTTAAAAAAATTAATACAAAAAAAATCTATGGGGTATTTTGAGCTGAAACTTTACAGACACATTCAGGAGACACCTTAGACTTATATTACATCTTTTTAAAAGATGTTCTACGGCATCTTTAAAATGATTTCTGAAGGATCATGTGACAATGAAGACTGGAGTAATGATGCTGAAAATTCAGCTTTGATATCACAAGAATAAATTGTTTTAAAATATATTAAAATGGAAAACAGTTCTTTTAAATTGTAATAATATTTAATAAAATTTGTGTTTTTACTGTATTTTGTGATCAAATACATGCAGCCTTGGTGAGCAGAAGACTTCTTTCAAAAACATTAAGAATCCCCAAACTTTTTAACGGTAGTGTATGCGTCGATAAAAACAGTTGAAACATTTCTCAAAATATCTGACATGAGGGTGAGTAAATAGCAACAGAATTAACATTTTAGGTGAACTATGCCTTTAAGTATATAATACTAATCAGTTGTTTTGGTTAAATTAAATGTTCTGTTCTAGTTTGTTTGAGGCAAATAACCTGCTTGTTTTCCTAGTATAGAAATCATGTTTGAATTGATATGATATTGGCATACACCTTAACGCAAAGCTAAGATCAATAGAGCTGGCATTATGTTTTTTCCGAGGCTTATCACATATTTCATCCAACCTTAAATTTCATTAAAATATATTGATCACAATTTTCATACTTCATGAGTATTGATCATGGGCTTCCAGGCGGTACTAAGGAGGCGAGACAACATCCAGGCGGATTTCGAAGCGAAGACTGAAGCTCTTGCCACGAAGAAGGCTGACAGGGATACGGTAGGTCTATTATTGACTCTTTCCACTCTCCACGTAATCCGTCCAGCGCTCCTTTGAAAATTCACACAGATTATTTTTAATAAAACCGAGCTCTAGCCGTTCATTAGACAGCACTCCTTTTTAAGCTGTAAAAGGATTTTGGAGAGATTATATAAATATCTCCGGATAGCTGTAGATGTCCCTTCAAGCCAGACTCCTCTTCAAAAAGGATGCTTTTAAGTAATACTCATATTGCCCAAGCTAATATTGCCATATTTAGGTCTCTTTGGATTTTTGAGTTTAATTTTTGTCCATCAAATATCAGGGGCAGGAAGCTTGAACGCTCTGAAAGGGCATTACTGGACAAAGAACCGATGGTGTCTAGAGAAGCTTAGCAGCATCTCTTCTCAATTTAATTACGTGTTTTGATTGAGCGCGGTCCCTGCTGACTTGTGCTGCTTACTACAAAAGGCCATTTCCAAAATGAGAAGGTATCCCCAATGCTCAGATTTTTTTTTTTTTTTTTTACCAAAAGAACTATAAGAATATGCTCTAGATTCACTCACTCACAGCAAGTAGCAAAAAAAAAAAAAAAAGATAAACCATATATGTGAATGGTGTCCTAATGCAAATACATGGTATATTAAACAATACATAATAGTGATCGGTGTTGGGAAACTTATTGTAAAATTGTACTTTAGACAAGCTACTCATAATTTAAACTAGGTAAAGTACAGTCAGGCTACGTTTTAAAAAAAGAAAAAGGGGGTTCTAATTTTTTAACTCACGGACCCCCAATGGCTCCCTTCCTAAAATATAGACAGCTATATATTTAAAAGTATAAAGACCTATTTTATTCTGTGATAAAATATTACATGGACAATATAGAATGGTGTAAATACTGATCCACAGCATTTAAAGGGGTCATATTGTGCTTTTTAATGTTGTCCTTTTCCTTCAGTGTGTAACGTATCTGTTTGTGCATGTCTGCGATCTGCAAAGTTTCAAAGCTCATAGTCTCCCACAAAGGGATTTATTCTAACAGAGAACACTGATCCAGACATACCTAAAAACTTGATCAAAGTCCATATATTACTTCCTCAAATGTCACAACAGTCCTCCAGACTAACATTTGACCTGCACCTGATTTGGTAGCACTGGGGGGATTTTTAATTTAAAGTTTCTTTTTATCATAAAATTACTATTGTTTTGCATTATTAATTGCAATTACTATTTATATTACATGTCTTTTTATTGTAAATGTAAGGAAATTAATTAATTATCACTACAGCGAATTCAGACGCTTTCTTACTGGATCTCCCAGCGCTGTGTAGTAACGGTGTCGCATTCTCGAGATCGGCCTGAGAACCTGTTCTGAGCTCGTTCTGCGCTGTTTAATATTGGTCTGAGCTGATAAACAGTCCACGCAGCTCAAACAAGTAGCGCAGTTTCATTCCACTTTCATTTCATTATTCTTATTCAACATTAATGGCCGCTTTTATCAGTTGGTCAATGTGGTGGTGGCAAAATTTAGTCGCACCAGCAGGAAAAAGGGTCGCAAAATGCAACCATTTTGTCTCAGTGTGGAACCATGTCATGGTGATTCTGTCTGTTTGGATGCGAAAGCAAAACAGCTTAGTTTGGCTTTCCGAAAATGGATAAAATTAGGAATCAGAGGTTAAGATTTATTTATAAAGCTGTTCTTGAGCAGTACAACCCAAAAGATTGTTTTACAGAGGACAGCTTCCTGAACTTGGCAGAGTGCGTCGCAAGCTATATAAAAAGAATACTTACCACTGTAAAACGTTCTGCTGAAGTTGTGCATGCAAAGTTGGTTCTGATTGATCTGGTTGATCATCCACATTTTCAGAATCCGACTCTGGCTTGAACTGATACAGTAAAACCCATGACATTAACCGTGTTTACATTTGCTTAAAAAGCCTTGGAAGCTGAAGCTTGCGATTAGGATAAGGGGCGCTACATTTGCGACACGCTTGAGGTGTTTGTCCAATCACAATGCACTGGGTCAGAGCACTCTGATCTTTTCAGAAGGAGGATCTTTGGAAATATCTGGGAAGATAGACTGGGAATACATGAGCTGCAATTATGTACAGTATGTGAAAAATAATGTTTTTTGTTTTTTTTTGGAACATTTAAAGGTGCCCTAGATTCAAAAATTGAGTTTACCTCGGCATAGTTAAATAACAAGAGTTCAGTACATGGAAATGACATACAGTGTGTCTCAAACTCCATTGTTTCCTCCTTCTTATATAAATCTCATTTGTTTAAAAGACCTCCGAAAAACAGGCGAATCTCAACATAACACCGACTGTTACGTAACAGTCGGGCTGTACGCCCCAATATTTGCATATGCCAGCCCATGATCAAAGCATTAGACAAGGGCAGCCAGTATTAACGTCTGGATCTGTGCACAGCTGAATCATCTGACTAGGTAAGCAAGCAAGGACAATAGTGAAAAATGGCAGATCCATGATATCATGATATTTTTAGTGATATTTGTAAATTGTCTTTCTAAATGTTTTGTTAGCATGTTGCAAATGTACTGTTAAATGTGGTTAAAGTTAACATCGTTTCTTCTTGTATTCATGGAGACAAGAGCCGTCGCTATTTTCATTTTTAAACACTTGCAGTCTGTATAATTCATAAACACAACTTCATTCTTTATAAATCTCTCCAACAGTGTGTAATGTTAGCTTTAGCCACGGAGCACAGCCTCAAATTCATTCAGAATCAAATGTAAACATCAAAATAAACACTGTACTTATGCGATTAGACATGCTGCATGACGAACACTTTGTAAAGATCCATTTTGAGGGTTATATTAACTGTTTGAACTTTTTTTATGTTGTTTAAGGCAAGCGCGAGCTCTTGGGGCCAGGAGCACCAGATTTAAAGGGTCACACACCCTGAATCAGCTCATTTCTAACTATGCCCCAAAATAGGCAGTTAAAAAAATTAATTAAAAAAATCTATGGGGTATTTTGAGCGGAAACTTCACAGACACATTCAGGGGACACCTTAGACTCATATTACATCTTTTAAAAAAAAGTTCTAGGGCACCTTTAAAGTATGTTAACCTATTCTATTACAGCCAATAAACAAAATAATGAACTTTTGAAATAGCATCATATGATCCCTTTAACATTTTACTACAAAAAGCAATAAAACATCAATAAAAATACTATATAAATTGTTTTTTTGTACCATTTCATTTACAAACAAGGAGAGTTTTTGTTCTTTTTCTGTTTACTCGAGTGTAAAACTATTTGTGCAATGTAATGTGACAAAAAACTGCAGTGTAACATAGTTGTTGATGGCTCGCTGCTTGCAGGGATCTAACCAGTATCCCATTATAAACCCAATATAGCATTTCTGAATTTCCATAGAGTGATATCATTAACATTATTCATTGCAGTAAACATGTGTTTTGTGACTTCAAGTCCAGACTTGTTCATTTTCATGTGTCCATTGCTCGTGTGTCCATTGAAGGAATCTAAGGTGCTGAGTTTAGCATGGGACAGCTTGGTGGGACGATCCCCCGAGGAGGTCAAGCAACAGAAACAGCAGAAACTTAAGGCCGAGATTAAGGAGGTAATATTTCCCATCAGCGCTTGAGCTTGGCCTTACTAGCTTCTTCTGGCTTTATCTGCTCGAGCGTTCATTTGACATGGTAGATGGGTTTTCCCAGGTGACACACCCTGATATTAGGGTGTGTTGTTGCCTTGTCTTTGTTTCACACATTTTTGTTTACAAGCATAGTTTAGGCCAGCTTTACATTTGAGTGTTGTGGTGTGTGATGTCAACATAATATGCCGTCTAACATGCTGTGGCTATTTTGAGTGGATAATCGGTTAATATCTCTCTCTGCTGAACATGTTAGTGTAGTAGGTTTTCTCTTACAGAATTAGGGTGTGGTGCATGTGACCTTTTTTCAATCTCGTCTGTCTACTTTGTGCTAGAGACATGAATGAAACCTCAAATCATATGACTTGTTGAGGAAAGGTGTGTTATTATTTTCCTTAGAGATCAGGACTGTTTGCAACAGACCCATGAGGCTGGGAAAACCCTTAGTTATAAATAATGGGTTTGTGTTGCAGGATTATTATTTTTTTTATTTTTTTATTTTTTTAATATTTCCATTATTGTTAATTTTTTTTTATTACTATTTATTTATTTTAATTTTTTTTATAAGTTTAGGGCTCCCAAAGTTAATATGTTAATTTTAACAAGTTACTTTATTTTTATTTATTTTTATTTAGTAATTAGCTTATTATTATGTAGTTTACCCTATCATTGTTGCTTTTTAAAGCATTTTCAGTTTTTATTTTAGGTTTAGGGCCATCAAAGATAATGTGTTAATTTTGAATAAGTTATTTTATTTTCAGTTTATTTTTCAATGTAGTTTACCCTATCATTGTTACTTTTTAAAGCATTTTCAGTTTTTATTTTAAGATTACTTGTATCATTTAAAAATGTTTAACGGTAGAATTTCTCAGCAGTCTAGTGTTCTCATGGCATTTTCATATTCATATTTTCATATGCAAACCAGTTGTAAAGGTTTCAAGTTATATAATATACCACCACATATATAAATAAATAAATAATTGGTGGTCATTTTATATTATTTTGGCTTTATTTTAGTTTAGTTTAATTTTTTTTCCAGCTATGTTGGAGTTAACTCAAATAATAGTTAACAAACATTAGCTAGTGATTTGGTTTGTTAATATCATAGACTTGATTTATCCACACAGAACGCCCTAGCAACTACATAGCAACACCCTGGTAACCACTCAGAACTTTAGCAGTGAGTTTTGCATGGGCAAGCAATGTACAAATCTCATTGTTACTGCTTCTTTCATAGTGTTTGCTATTAGACTGCATGAGGTTTTAACGGTTAGCACATCGAGCTGGGGTTCTCATATTGAAGTTATGGGTTCGAATCTGGCTTGCGGCACTTCCTGATCCTGTTGCCCCCTCTTTTCCCCATCATTTTCTGTCATCTCTTTACTTTCACTATGAATAGATGAAAAAAAGACTAGGAGGCAGAGATGTGCTTTCTGTCCAGTAGAGGGCAGTAAAGGTCACTATAAACAGGTGGAAGTTCATCATCCCTTTAATGGTAATCTCTCTCCAGTAGGTCTAAATAAATAATGCTCTAGCGCTTCAGTAAGTTATGTAATGCAATGTCATCCAGACATTTTTAAGTGTCCAAAAACTTGAATACCTGAATCCACCTCAAGTTTGATTCATTCAGTTTTTTTAAGAGTGGAGAGTCTGTTTGTTTGCCTGTGTGTGTGTGTGTGTGTGTGTGTGTGTGTGTGTGTGTGTGTGTGTGTGTGTGTGTGTGTGTGTGTGTGTGTGTGTGTGTGTGTGTGTATGTGTGTGTGTGTTTTAGTGACAGCTACATTAGATGAGTGGAACTAACGATCTGGCCTGCTTGTCAGAAGGGAGACGTGGCTGTAGACAACGTCTCGTCCCTAGAGCACCAAACACAACTGCTGTTCCACAAGACAGCCTCACATCTGATTCACACGAACACACGCTGCAATGGAAATGAGATGGAGCTCTAACAGACAGCCACCTCTGACCTTCATTAGCTTACCTGTCAATAAACATCTCGCTCTCTATTTCCATCTCTTTTAAATGTTTCTCTCAGTCTTGGCCCACTGATCTGACATGCTGCAGCTCTCACAGGCCTGTCATTCCTGACATTACTTGGCATGTTTACTGTTCATCTCTCGCTCGGTTTAGACACTGATACTGTTGAGTGTCATCTGGAGGTGCTTTCACCCCCAGAGAGCTCTCGCACTAAATAGAGTATGATAGAGTTGGCAACGGCCACTCTGTGAGCCAATCACAAGATGCGCAGTGACAGGAAAGCAATTGTGCGAAGACCCTAAAAATACACAACGTGGCTGAAAGTTTATCAACACTATTGTCTAATTACTGAGTTTGAATTGCATTCATTGGACAGTAAAACAGTAATATTGTGAAATATTATTACTATTAAAATTACTGTTTTCTGTTAGAATATATTTTAAAATGTAATTTATTTCTGTGATGACTTTCTTCAGTCCCTTTTATTAGAAATCATTCTAATATGCTGATTTGATGCTCAAGAAACATTTCTTATTATTAACAATTTTAAAAACAGTTGTGCTGCTTAATATTTTAGTGGAATTCATGACAATTTTTTTGTCATGCTGGCGGACCCGGTTTCGAGTCCCACTTAAAGCGGGCGTTTTGAACAGGAGGGGTTACATTGGTGCCGTGACCCAGATGGGAGTGAGGTTTAGGGGGGTGAGTGTAATGGACATAGGCCAGTGAGAGCTGTGCATGTAAACTTCACTCCCCTGATCTAAAGAGACGCTACAGGATGCAGTCTTTAGCCTCCTTGTTAGAGGGCCGGACTCCCATGCCAGCGGACCCGGGTTTGAGTCCCGCTTAGAGTTCGAACAGGAGGGGTTACAAATACAAAGTTTAAAAGAATAATATTTATTTATTATCGGTCAGTTTTGATCGCTTTAATGTGCCCTTGCAGAATAAAAATATTAATTTCTTTATCAAAAAAAAAACATTTGAGTTGTAGTACAGGCAGTACAAGGTTTGGAAGCAGAGTAAATGTAAAGTAGAGAACTATAATAGTCTGGTTTGAAAACAAATTCAAAGCTGTCAGATATGCTTAGCATCATTGTTTAGACGAATTGTTTAGACTTTCGAGACAACTTGCAGTGAGCCAAGAAACAAATTAACTTAATTACAGCGACCGATGTAGTTGATATCAGCATAACAAAATTATTCCTGTGTGCTCAGCAGGTCTTTACAGGAGTTATACGGCTCAGTAATGAAAGTTTTTACAACACTCTAAAATAAAAATGGCTATACGTCAGCAGTCTGATGCTGGAAGAGCTGCTCTAGTAATATTGGTGTTGACATGATGATTTTTACTTGTCCGTTCAGAACTACATGACTTATCATCTCTAGAGCCACAGGTCAGGATTAGGGATGCTCAAAACTACATATTTTCAAAATTGGTTAGTCAGTAGGTCATCTGAAGGATTAGTTGACTAATCTGCAAAGGAAATCCTATACAATTAAGCAGGTTTAAGGTTGTGCAGCCCTTTCAATAGAATAAATAACAGATTTTATTTAGGATTTTATTGCAAAAAAAACTATATATATATATATATATATATATATATATATATATATATATATATATATATATATATATATATATATATATATATATAGTGCTTTCAGTAAAAGACAGCTGTAGCTTAATTTGCATATACAGGTGTTTTGAAGAATAAAAAATAACACTGATTCTAAAACACATACATACATACTTCTCATATATATATATATATATATACACATGTGCTGGTCATATAATTAGAATATCGTGGAAAAGTTCATTTTTTTTTTATTCTGAATTATTTTTAAAAATACAACTTTCATTTATACTAGATTCCCAACATGTAAAGTAAAACATTTCAAAAGTTTTTTTTTTTTTTTTTTTTTTTTTTTTTTAATTTGTTGATCAGAGCGTACAGCTAATGAAAGTCCAAAATCCAGTATCTCAAAATATTAGAATATTTACATTTGAGTTTCATTAAATGACCATCCCTACAGTATAAATTCCGGGTATCTCTTGTTCTTTGAAACCAACACTAATGGGGAAGACTGCTGACTTGGCAATGGTCCAGGAGACAATCATTGACACCCTCCACACAGAGAGTAGGTCACAGATGGTCATTACTGAATGTGGTGGCTGTTTACAGAGTGATGTATCAAAGCATATTAAATGCAAAGTTGACTAGAAGGAAGAAATTGGGTAGGCAAAGGTGCACAAGCAACAGGGATGACCACAAGCTTGAGAATACTGTCAAGTAAAGCAGATTCAAACACTTGGGAGAGCTTCAAAATGAGTCAAATGAAGCCGGA
This sequence comes from Chanodichthys erythropterus, assembly GCF_024489055.1. Classification (NCBI taxonomy): domain Eukaryota; kingdom Metazoa; phylum Chordata; class Actinopteri; order Cypriniformes; family Xenocyprididae; genus Chanodichthys; species Chanodichthys erythropterus. The sequence goes on along the minus strand of NC_090243.1, from coordinate 13,897,090 downwards.
GTCAGAGCATCAAGAGTCACCACACTTAGACATCAGGAAAAGGACTACCAAGCCACTTCTGAAACAGAAACAACATCAGAAGCATCTTACCTGGGCTAAGGAGAAAAAGAACTGGACAGTGAACAGTGGTTGAAAGTCCTCTTTTCAGATAAAAGTAAATTTTGCATTTCATGTTGAAATCATGGTCCCAGAGTCTGAAGGAAGACTGGAGAGGCACAGAATCCAAGCTGCTTGAAGTTTCTGAAGTTAGTAATGATTTGGGGGGCTGTGACATCTGCTGGTGTTGGTCCATTGTGTTTTATCAAGTGCAAAGTCAATGCAGCCACCTTCCAGGAGATTTTGGAGCACTTTATGCTTCCATCTGCTGACAAGCTTTATGGAGATGCTGATTTCCTTTTCCAGCAGGACTTTAGCACCTGCCCACAGTGCAAAAACCACTTCCAAGTGGTTTGCTGACCATGATGTTACTGTGTTTTATTGGCCAGCCAACATGCCTGACCCCTGAATCTATTGGATATTTTCAAGAGAAAGATGAGAAACAGTCGATCCAACAATATATAGATGATCTGAAGGCTCAAAAGTGCCTCAGCAGTGCCACAGGCTGATCACTTCCATGCCACACTTCACTGATGCTGTAATTTGTGCTAGGAGCAAGTCATTTGCTGTAATATGTGCTGCCGACCAAGTATTGAGTGCACAAATGAACATACTGTAAAGAACTTTTCTGTTTTGAAAATCCATTTTTTGATTGATTTTAGGAAATATTCTAATATTTTGAGATACTGGATTTTGGACTTTCATGAGCTGTACGCTCTAATCATCAAAATTAAAAAAAAAAAAAAAAAAAAAAAAAAAACATTTGAAATGTTTTACTTTACATGTAGGGAATCTAGAATATATGAATTTCATTTTTAAAAATAGTTTACAATAAAAAAAATTAACTTTTTCACGATATTCTAATTATATGACCAGCACCTGTGTGTGTGTGTGTGTGTGTGTGTGTATATATATATATACACAGTATATGTTTGTATGTACTTGGCTACTTGTGAATGGTCTTCAAAAGAGTAAGATATTTTTTGGCTACCTGATGGACTTCATATGACACTGATACTGCAGAGGCTAACTGGACCATGCTAATCAACCAATCCTTATGTGTTCAGATGAGAGATGAGCTGGACAAGATGGAGGACCGCCTGGAGTGGGCGAATAATGCACTCAAGAGCGACTGGACCCGCTGGCGGAAGGTCATGAGAACTGACCTACGATCAGCCTTCATCGATACAGCGGAAAGGAACGTCAGCTACTATGAAAAGGTGAGATGTTTGCAAAATCAGTCATAAGTCGCACGGGTTTGTTTGTAGCAATAGCCAACAATACATTGTATGGGTCAATTATCGATTATGCCAAAAATCATTAGGATATTAACTAAAGATCATGTTCCATGAAGATATTTTAATAAATTTTCTTCCGTAAATATATCAAAAATGTGTTTTTGTGAGTGGATATGCATTGCTAAAGACTTCATTTGTAAAAAAAATTTAAAGGCAATTTTCTTAACATTTTGCATTTTCAAATAGCTATATCTCGAACAAATATTGTCCTTTTCTTACAAACCATACATCAATACATTTTTGTTGATGCCTTTTTATTGTAACATTGTTGCCACCATTTTATAAAAGAAATAAGCCACTTTTGAGGTTATCTATTACTATTTTCAATTTGATCATGCATTAAATTAGTGATTAAAAAGAGTGATTGAGATTAATTGAGAAGATTTCAGAACTGATAGATAAACATTCAAAGCTGTGACGTGGTAAAGACACTTTGGAAAAGACTTGGACAAACCTCTGACAGATTTGAGAGGGATGTATGTAGCCATCTGCCTGCATTCATTGGATATGTGCCAGCAGAGGGTGGTAGTATCTCATTTTTATCCCCGCTGACAAGTAATTGCACTCCAAGTCTATAAATGTTCACATTGCTCACTAGATTGGATGTGTTTAAGCCGGTTCACTGCTTAATTTATCTCTTTTTTTTAATGGTCTTTTCCTTTGCTTTTCAGTCTTAAACAATAAATTATGTCCTCAAAGTTGAAGGTATTTTTCAACAGCACAACATAAAATGAGAAGCAAAGGAAAAAAGTGTTTTAGAGATGTTGTGATCTCTGGTTACCTGCTGTGACCTTAGAGGCTCTAGAGACCAACCTGTTGTTGGACAGAAACAGATGCATGCGTTTATAGCGAGAACAGAACAAACTCTCTGTTATGTCTCTGGAGAGGGTGAGGAGACATCCACTGGGATTTTTAAGATGGAAACAGACTTAAAAATAAGCTGTGCTGCAAAAACTGTCATTCACTGCAGTGTTGAGGGAAACTACTTTAAATGAGTAGTTTGGCAAGCTATGGTTTCAAAGTAGTTTTGAGTACAGACAAAAACAGTTACCAAGACACAAACTAGCAGGGAAACTTTGCAAAAGAACAAAAACTGGACTAAAACTAATTACATGCACTACAATTGGAACAAAAACTAAATCAATTTCAGGAGAAAATCATAGATGTTTTTGTAATTTCAGGTCTGATTTAGAAAATAAATTTCCCAGGCCTGACCTCAGATTTTTGTTTTGTTTTGTACATGACATTTAGGGGCTTTTGAAGCTTGTTTCCGCCATGGAATAAATGGAATTCAGAGAAAAAATGTCAGAATTGCGATTTATAAACCCGCAGTTCTAACTTTATATCTCATATTTCTGACTTTATAATTTGCCATTCTGAGTTTGTCTATCAAATTTCTGAGAATTAAAAGTCAGAATTGCGACATAACCTCGGAATTGCAAGATGAAAGTTAGAATTGCAAATTTGTATTTTTCAGTTCTGACTTTTTTTTTTTTTTTTCAGAATGAAATTTTAAAAAGGTAATTGCAATTTTTTATCTCACAATTCAGACTTTATAACTTGCAATTCTAAGTTTATATCTTGCAATTTTGGCGTTTCTATCTCGCAATTCTGACGTTTTTCTCCGACTTTATCGCACAATCCTGACTCTTTATTTGTGTGTGTGTTATATGGTGCTAGGCAACCAAATAATAAATATAAATATATATATATATATATATATATATATATATATATATATATATATATATATATATATATATATATATATATATATATATATATATCATATGGTTTCACAATCAAGCTATACATGCATCATTAAAACTGACAAGAACTAAACTGAAATTGAAAGCTAAAATACAAGAAATGGAAATAAATACTGCATGCTCACAGGGCTCTGCAGACAACCTGTTCCTCACATGCATGTTTTTATGTGTAACCTCCAGGCAAAGAGGCATTTTTATTTAATGTGGAAGGAAGAGTCTGACAGCATCAAACAGAGACCTAAAACATAAGGTGTAAGAAGAGGTAGAAAAACAGAGAGAGACGAGTACACGAATGGGCAAATGCATTTGTGTAAGAGGACTTCGCCAGCCTTAAAGGGATGAGTTTATTTGTTCTGTGAAACTTAAAAGAAGATATTTTGAAGAATGTGGGTAACCAAAACGTTTCTGTTCCCCATTGACATCCATAGTATGAAAAAAAAAAAAAATACTATGGAAGTCAATGGGGACCAGAAACAGTTTGGTTACCCACATAATATAATTGATGTAAATGTTTAGTGAAGTGTGTGTGTGTGTGTGTGTGTGTGTGTGTGTAGTCCTGGTAAACATTTAGTTATTTTTTGGTCCCTGTAAGGAAAACGGCTTATAAATCATCCTGAATTATGTTTTTTGAAAATGTAAAAATGCAGAAAGTTTTCTGTGATGTGTAGGTTTTGGGATAAGTTTAGGTTTAGAATGAATTATACTGTTGTAATAATATTTTGTTCTTTTGGGCGCTTATACATTTACCGTTCTCCCAGCTAAAGTAGTTTTCTTATGACAAATGGGACAATTGCCGACATGCCAGTCTCTGCTGAGAAAAGCCAAATGCATTTTCCACCTCTAAATGTCCTCATTTTACCAAGTTTTGCTGGAGGGGTCAACCAATATTCTTTTAAAGGTTACTTCACCCAAAAATGAAAATTTTGTCATCATTTACTCACCCTTGTGTCTTTCCAAACTTGTATGACTTTTTCATTTGTGGAACATGAATAAATTGTATATTTTTTTGTTTAAATTATAATAATTATACATTTATTTATTTAATTAATTATTATTACACCTTTTATAATTATATATAATTTATATATTTAATATAATAATTGATAGTAGCTTCCAGGTCTAAACAACATTACTACTGTGTCTTTTAATTTATTATTCAGTTTCACATCTTGGTTTTAACCTATCATGAAGACGTTTGCATTTGACCTCACATCTCTGTACACATTATGCTAACAATGCAAACTCTGATATAAGAAGCACTGCATGCTGGTGTGGGTGGATGTTCAGCATTTGCATGCCGTACATTACAGACAAACACAGCAGCCATGTACTGCAACATGGCAACTTCAGAGAATTGCCATGGAGACGCCATAGCAACAAGGCTGTAGCTGAAATGATGGCAAAGATGAGGAAGCTGTCATTAAATGTTACATATAATTCAACCTGCACAGAGCTTTTGCAGGATTTTCAGACAGAAGAAACGTTTGCTTTGTTACCAGAGTTGAAGCAACAGCTGATGCAACTGACATTTCACAATTCACATCTCGAGCCCTCGACTGTGTAGCTTCTCCTAAATCTGTTGTTTGCCGTTTGATCTGCACAGTTACGACTCAGGTTTGTCTGTGTTGATGCATGCTATTATTCATGCATTGCTGCTTGGATACCGACACTTTTGGCTTTAGCGTCAGAGCTTGTGGAAAGATAATGACCCTCCCATTACAGAGGTTGAAACCATCAGTATCCATGTTTCAGACAGAGACGTGTTGCAAAGCAAACCCTTTACTGTCTAGACTACTGAAATGGGTATTGACATGCTCAGTCTTTGTCAAAAAACTGCTGGAATGGCCACATGTATTTTGCCTTTATTATAGTTTTTATTAGTGTATGCTTATGTGCAGTGCATTGCAAATAAGGCTTTTGTCATTGATTCTGAGGCTTGTAGAACATATTCTTAAAAGTTAGTTGTGCTCCACCTTTTATTCTTCTCTTTTTTTTTTTTTTCTTGTACTTCCAAAATTTCTATGGAAAGCTGTAATTTTCTCACGACAAATGGGAAAATTGCAGGAAAATTACATGTCATCCTTCGCTGAGATCAGAAAAATGCATTTTCCACTTTTGAATGTGATCACTTCTTTTTCATATATTTTTTTATTCTTATTTGACCAAGTTGTGCTGATATGTGTGTGTGTGTGTGTGTGTGTTTTTATATATATATATATATATATATATATATATATATATATATATATATATATATATATATATATATATATATATATATATATATATATGTATGTCTTTTATTATAATTGTTTAATGTAATTATAATTTGTACTGGAAGAGTCAACCGATGTACTTTAAAGGGATGGTTCAGCCAAAAATGACCGAATTTTATATATATATACAGTCAAACCAAAAATTATTCAGACACGAATATAGATATTTTTTTACTATTGGGTGCAGGAATCTATAATTCATTTTATGTAAGTGAGGATAGCAAAATAAAGTAAACTGTGACATATACAAGTAAACTGGGACTACCAGTAAAATTGATCAAAGTTTTCAGACACTTTGACCTGACAATGTTTTGCTTAAGTGTTATCTGACATAATTAAGATTACTTTTTTCGGACACAGTTTAAAGGGTTAGTTCACCCAAAAATGAAAATTCTGTTATTTATAACCCTCATGCCGTTCCACACCCGTAAAACATTCGTTAATCTTTGGAACACAAATTAAGATATTTTTTCTTGAAATCCGATGGCTCAGTGAGGCCTGCATAGCCACCAATGATATTTCCTCTCTCAAGATCCATAAAGGTACTAAAAACATATTTAAATCAGTTCATGTGAGTACAGTGGTTCAATATTAATATTATAAAGCGACAAGAATATTTTTGGTGCACCAAAAAAAAAAAATAAATAATGACTTATAAAGTGATGGCCGATTTCAAAACACTGCTTCAGGAAGATTCGGAGCATAAATGAAAAGGTTTTAAGCCAGTTATTTATATCTTTTGCTGTACTGTGTCAGTAGGAAATATCAGTTCACATCAGTTCTAAACTTTCATTTTGCCATTAATTGTAATAATCCAGTGTAGGGCTAGACGATTAATCGAAACCGAAATTCAGAACCTCTTACCGACGTAATTTTCCCATGTCGGTTATTTTGTTTTTTTAATCCTGTTAGTACTTCCCCCTTAAAAACATACTACCGCGTGTGTAGCCACATAACTCCGCCCCGTCCGGTCAGTGGCATAAAAGCAACACGGAGGTGAAGGCTGGTTCAACACATAGTGATGGTGTGCAAGCGGTGAGCCTTGCGTCTTCACTAAACTTTGTCAGTTGTATTTGTTTTAAGGTTTTCCAGTTTGGACATTCAAGCGATTTTAGACGTTTGGATGTATATTATTTCGAGCTACTGCGCTCGTGCAGCTGCATTCTGGCACGAACAATCATACAAACAGTATCTGCACAACGTGAAGATTGCGTACACAGAGAGGAATGCAGAAACTAGTTGTCAGCGCTGTCCAGTGATTTATCACTAAAGTAGCTCAGAAACTGAAAAGTTATTCTAGCATATATTTTTCTACTTTTGAAGGAACTATTTACAACCCACAGCTTTACAATTAATGGAGAGACTGTATAACTAATACACATGCGCTCTCATTATGTACTGGTACTGTGCTAATTTATCTTTATCTGATTTACAACGAGCAGAAATCTGTAAGAAATGTTTCGAACCATAGATAACAGCTCACTTTCAGCAGTTATTTTATGTCGGATCACTCTTTCAATAGGAAAAAATATCCCACCTTTTAATAGTCAAGCATATTTACTAAGGGTGTGCACAAATAGTCGAATATCCAAAATATTCGATCTGCAATTAATATTCGAAAAATAAAAATGCTATTCGAATTTTACTATGTTGCTTTGCTGGCCGTAAATGCAGTGAATCCATGATAAATCCTAAGCACTAAAACTCGCAGTTATAACTAAATGCACCGGGTGGCGCTGTGGAGCATGTTTAACAAGTTTCTTTTATTTGATCGACACATAATGTTGTCGTCTGCCTCGCAAAGTTTGGAATTACTTAAATGAAAATGGATCTTACACAACGGAATTACTTTTGATCAAATGAATAAATGAAACCGATTTATCATAATATCACCACCATATTGAGAAAGCACATAAAATCCAAACACACATCGAATGAGAAAGATGTCCATCAATGCATTCACGACAGGTAAGAGCAGCTGAGTGAGCCGAGAAGATAACTTATCTGATAGCAAAATTATTTTGAGACATATGTTTCCTTTAAGTTTCGTTGAGGGAGATATATTTACGAACAGAAAACACAAAGTGCTGCTGTTAGAAACGCATACCGTTATGTATTATCGTTATCTTTGTGTTTCTGCAACGTTTGCCAGCGTAGCTCGTTCTCACCCGAGCATGTGAATATTATCGTTTTTCTCAACGTGTAACAATATGAAAATGATAACCATGTACTGACTCAAGTGTAGGCTATTATACATTTTGTACAATAACTGGCGCTGTCTGCTTTATTAGCGTTTTACCCGTTCGTGCTGCTTGAGCTTAAATGCTTTTGTTGTTTTTTTGTTTGCACATATTGTTTATGCTTTGAATTAAAAGAAAAGTTTAAGATATAACGTAAGCTTGTTGTGTATATTGCCTAATCGTAAGCTTGTTCAGAAATGGTTACAAATCTTCATGAATTAAAAAAAAACAAAAAAACGTCCTTCTCGTTTAACGTCATTTACATAAACGAATATTCGAATATTCGTTTTTTTACGAGCCCAAATATTCGAATACAATATTTTGGAAAAATGTCCATCCCTAATACTTACAGTACAAACCTTGTCAGTGAACTATGAGTGGGGGGGAAAAAAACAGAAATAAAATAATCATTAATTGTAATCAAGGTAAAATGTTCAATTAATCTAGGTTTTGATTTTAGATCATAATCGTCCAGCCCTGATCCAGTGAGATTTTTTTTATGCACAAGGAGTCAGCTGGTGCTCCACATGGAGATCTGATCTGTCTGTGATTACATGAAGAAACAGATGAAACTGAGACAAACTTAAAAAAAAAAAAACTGCACAAGTGTACCTGGACAAAAGCTGTTTTAAATGCAAAGGGTGGTCACACCAAATATTGATTTAATTTGGTTAATAGAAGTAAATAAAATCTATTTATGACGTTATTTTTGAAAGCATCCTCTCTTTACAGCATTTTTACACAAGTGCCTAAAACTTCTCACAGTACTGTAGTTTTGCAGGTTGGTTTCTTCAAGCTTTTCTCAGTTTTCCAAACTTTTCCAATATGAATGGACAGTTTAGAGTTCTCCAAACTTTAGCAAGCAAAACACAACAATTCTTTATGCTTTCGTATCAACTTGCAAATAAATGGCACACTAAATTCTTGAGTGATCGCCCTTTTACCCAGCTGCCGGGATTTGGTGGTGCCAATCCCGATTAGATCTGTCCCATTCAACTTTGACATGTAGTTTTATTTGCTGTGCTTAATCAATATCTTGAACTAGAGTTATATAAATGTCTGCTTCCCTAAACTGGGTTGCTTGGAACTGAGACAAATATAGCTGTGTCCTGGTGTGATTCGGAGGGTGACTGTGGTCCAGCGCCCTCACACATGGCCTGTCTAAAGTCTTTTACCAAGGTCACGTCACGTCTGAATCCTGTGGTGATGGAGTACATTGATTAACTGCTTTTGACAGCCAGTCGGCCGCAGTCAACGCGCCTCCAGAGATTCTGCTATGAAACATGCTTGCAAGTGGCATTCGAGCGGTTTGGGCCGAGGTGTGTCGAGGTGTTTCGGGGCTTGGGCAGCGGTTGACGAGTCCCTGTGAAGACATTTATCAAGGGCTTAGAAAGTGACACCTAAATGGCACTCGGGATGAGGAGCGACCGCAGCTTCAGAATGAAATTGGAAACCAAATGGCAGCCACTTGTCAGGCCTTACGGTTAACAGTGTTTAAACATCCATCTATTTCACTGCAGTCAGAGAGTTTTTACTGATGTGAGAAATTGATGCATAAGGATAGTGTTGCATCACTCCCATTTGCTTTGGAAAGTTTATATTGAGTATATTTTTATTGTATAAAATAATATATATATTATAGATGTATTATATAATTTTAAAATCTATTATAGAATAATAAATTAATAGATTTAAAAATATATAATTTTTAAATCTAATATAGAATAATAGATTAATTATTAATAATTAACTAGATACTATATAACTACACTGCTCAAAAAAATGAAAGGAACACTTTTTAATCAGAGAATAGCATCAAGTCAGTTAAACTCCTGGGATATTGATCTGGTCAGTTAAGTAGGAGAGGAGCTTGTTAATTAGTTTCAGCTGCTTTGGTGTTAATGAAATTTACAACAGGTGCACTAGATGGGCAACAATGAGACCACCACCAAAACAGGAATGGTTTTGCAGGATGAGGCCACTGACATTTTTTTCCCAACACATCTTTTCTGACTGTTTTTCACTAGTTTTGCATTTGGCTAGGGTCAGTGTCACTACTGGTAGCATGAGGCGATACCTGGACCCTACAGAGGTTGCACAGGCAATCCAACTCCTCCAGGGTGGCATATCAATACATGCCATTGCCAGAAGGTTTGCTGTGTCTCCCAACACAGTCTCAAGAGCATGGAGGAGATTCCAGGAGACAGGCAGTTACTCTAGGAGAGCTGGATCGGGCCGTAGAAGGCCCTTAACCCATCAGCAGGACCGGTGTCTGCTCCTTTGTGCAAGGAGGAACAGGATGAGCACTGCCAGAGCACTAAAAAAATGACCTCCAGCAGGCCACTGGTGTGAATGTCTCTGACCAAACAATCAGAAACAGACTTCATGAGGGTGGCCTGAGGGCCCGACGTCCTCTAGTGGGTGATGTCCTCTCACTGCCCAGCATTTGCCATTGAACACCAGAATTGGCAGGTCTGCCACTGGTGCCCTGTGCTTTTCACAGATGAGACCAGGTTCACCCGGAGCACATGTGACGGACGTGAAAGAGTCTGGAGAAGCCGTGAAGAACGTTATGCTGCTTGTAACATCGTTCAGCATGACCGGTTTGGTGGTGGGTCAGAGATGGTCTGCGGAGGCATATCCATGGAGGGATGCACAGACCTCTACAGGCTAGACAATGGCACCCTGACTGCCATTAGGTATCGGGATGAAATCCTTGGACCCATTGTCAGACCCTACACTGGTGCAGTGGGTCCTGGGTTTCTTCTGGTGCACGACAATGCCCGGCCTCATGTGGCCAGAGCATGCAGGCAGTTCCTGGAGGATGAAGGAATTGATACTACTGAATGGCCCCCACGCTCACCTGACCTAAATCCAATAGAACACCTCTGGTACATTATGTTTTGGTCCATCCGACACTGCCAGGTTGCACCTCAGATACCCCTTTTCCACCAAGGCAGTTTGAGTGCTGGTTCGGAGCCAGAGCCAAGTTTCAAATCAGTTTCTTTCGACACACAAAGCACCAGCTTCGAACCAGGAAAAGTGGTTCGTAAGTTGCACCAAAACATTGCTGGGCTAGAAGTAAGAGCCGCTTGCGTCAGGGGCTGGGGTTACCGTGACCAACAAGAAACTTGTGACCGCCATTTTTGAAATAGCAGCTAATCGAGCTAATAGCAGCTCGATTTTAATCTCCGTCTATATATACGAATTACGGCGAGCCGTGTTTGGATGCCGATGTAGGTTCGCAAAGCCATGAGCATCAATAGTAGCGAAATGTCCGCCATTGTTGATGGAAGGCTTGTTCGAGATGCATCAGAGCAGCGCGGACCGATCGGCGGGTGACATCGGAAAGCCGCAGATGTGCGGGGCCATTTCTCCTCGTGCTTTGGGATCGTTCTCGCGGTGCTTTGATGTCAGCCGCCGATCGCTTGAGAAGCCGATGCATCTCAAACAAATTCGGTGTGTTTGTGTTTGGCGCTACAGCGCTAGCTTTGCTGTGAAATACGAGACGTATACAGTGACACAAACCCTGCCTCTGTGCTGACTCTCTAGCCCGTGGAAATGCAAACTGGTTCTTAGAAGGCTCCTCAGTTGAACCAACACCGAACTGGCACTAGCACTAGCTCTGAACTAGCACCCGGTTCTTGCTGGTGGAAAGGGGGTAAGACTGTCTAGGAGCTCAGTGATGCCCTGGTCCAGATCTGGGAGGAAATACCCCAGGACACCTTCCGTCGTCTCATTAGGAGCATGTCCTGACGTTGTCAGGCATGCATACGAGCACGTGGGGGCCATACAAACTACTGAGTACCATTTTGAGTTGCTGTAATGAAATTTCAGGAAAATGGACTAGCCTGCTGCAACATTTTTTCACTTTGATTTTCGGGGTGTCTTTGAATTCAGTCCTCTGTAGGTTGATTATTTTTATTTCCATCAAACGATGTGGCGTCCTTTCATTCCTAACATTACCCAGTGCATATCAGTATAGATATCCAGCATGATATTTTTCCCCATTGAGATCTGATGTGTTCCTTTAATTTTTTTTGAGCAGTGTATATAATTATGTTTATATAAATTAAATTATATTATTTTATAATTATATATATATATATATATATATATATATATATATATATATATATATATATATATATATATATATATATATATATATATATATATATATATATATTTCGGGCATCCAAGACCAAGTCCTATCTATCTGAATGGGGGAATCCTGAAATCTGAAAAACTGCCTGCCGAACTCACAATTACATAACATTTCAAATCAGCAACAAAATCTGACATGTCCCATAAATTGTTTCTTATATTCAAAAAGCATTAAAAAGGCTTGTCTTTCAGGCTAGATACGCCAGTGCACACGTGCAGTTAATATAAATATGTGTATCTGTGTTTTCTTGCAGTGTTTGGCTGTATGGGAGTCGTTCTTGCATTCTCAAAGGACAGACGCTGAAGGAAATGCAAAGGATGACTGCTCCTAATCTCCCATGGTGCTTTTAGGTATACGGGACCACCCAAGATGCTTTTATTCCTGCAGACACCAATAAGATTCATATTTAGAGAATAAAACACCAAAGAGAAAGACCGTCGCCCCAAACGAACATCTCCAAGCATTCAGCAACTGACCCAGAGAGAACCATAATGGAAGTATATTTTTCTCTGTCATCAGTACATTTGCTCCAAAGCACGTTTGGTTTCTTTTAACGGAGAAAAAATTATATTGCCAAATCTTTTATACTGAGAACGATTTTTCATTTTTGTTTTATACAAGTACAACACGAGATGAGAAAAATAATGCAATTCCTAGAAAATGAAGATGCACACATTATGGCTTTATTGCACCATCTGACCTTTCTAGTGAGAATTGTATCCATATGATGTTTGAGATGAATATGTCTTGCCCTTTTGCAGATCAATGCAAATGCAGTTTACCTCTTTTCAGAGCTGCCTTGCTGCAAAAACCATTCGATTAGTGTATAAATAAATATAAATGCACTCTGAATGAACGCTTTTCTTGGCATTGAACTGAATTCATCATTGTGCTATTCCATTCAGGTTACTGAAGATGCATCTTTATGCAAACATCATATATTGAAGAAGATGCTGACATTCCAGAATTGTTTACATGATTTTGAATTCATAAATCAAAATAATTTAACTGTTGCCTTTGAATATGAAATGAGTGTATTGTTTTAGATACTATGGTTTAAATGCGGTGCACTAATATCATAAAGTGTAATAAATTGCAGACTGGTTTAAAACTGCTTTTACAGATCATTAGTGAAATTAATGTCTTGGAATTATCTATGTATTCTTCGAATAAGTAAATTGTTATTGAAAAGATGATTGAAAGATGTTTTGTGGTGTGTGTTTTTATTCTCAAGAGAAAGTGAGCAAACAGAGCGGCATGTTGGATCATAAACTAGGTTACAATCACAGCTTGATCACATGAATCATTAAAAAGCTCTTTATATAAAAAACCCAAGATCGATCTTCTATGTCAGTACTGTTTCCTTCACCGCTTTTACAGTCCTGCGGCAAAATAAGATGCAGTATATGTCACCCATTTTTGCAGCCTGAATTTATTGTGATAGGATGAAAAGGTAGTGTAATGGGAAGTAATGGAAAGAAAACGTGTTTCTAGAACAAAAGACTCATACAAATAGATCCTTTTTACTGAAATAAATACATTATAGTGGAATTTGATTCACGAACAAATGACTCTTATGAACCAGTTATTTTTATTGAAACAAATACATTATAGTGGTATTATTGTAATTTGATTCACAAAAAAATGACTCCTATGAACCAGTTCTTTTTAGTACAAATACATTACAGTGGAATTAAAAGTCATTTGTTTGTGAATCAAACTACATTATGAAATGGTTCTTTTTAGTGAATCAAAATCATACAGTGTAACCAATGTAGCCACAGTCACAAACAATAAACTCCTATGAAGCACTGTAATGGGAAATAATGCTAAGAAAACATATTTAAATAACAAAAGACTCATACGAACAAATACATTATAGTGGAATTAGTGTAGTTTGATTTATGAACAAATACATTATAGTGGAATTAGTGTAATTTGATTTATGAACTTATGAACCAGTTCTTTTTAGTGAAACAAATACATTATAGTGGAATTAGTGGAATTTGATTTATGAACAAATGACTGCTTAGAATCAGTTCTTTTTAGTTAAATAAATACAATATAGTGGAATTTGATTCATGAACAAATGACTCTTATGAACCAGTTCTTTTTAGTGAATCAAATACATTTATAGTGGAGTGTAGTTTGAATCACGAAAAAATTACTTTTGTGAAATGGTTCTTTTTAATGAATCATAATCGTAGCTACAGCACAACCAATTTAGCCCCATTCACAAACAAATGTCTCTTTAGAACTGGTTCTTTTTTTTAACAAAAACGTAGTGCAACCAGTGTAGTATGATTCACAAAGAAATGACTTATGAGAGTTTTTTTTTTTTTTTTTTTTGGTGAATATCAAAAACATACAGTAGGCCTACAGCGCAAACAATGTAGTCCAATTCACGAGCAAATGACTCATGAATTGGTTCTTATTAGTGAAACAAAAACATATAGCACAACCAATGTAGTATAATTCACAAACAAATTATTTTTATGAACAGGTCCGTTTTAGCTTAATCAAAAACCCAGTGCAACCAATGTAGCCAGATTAACAAACAAATGACTCTTATGAACCAGTTATTTTTAGTGAAACAAAAACATATAGCCCAACCGATGTAGTACGATTCATAATGAATCTTGTGAACATTTTCTTTTTAGTGAATCAAAGCATACAGCCAACCAATTTAGTTCGATTCACAAATGACTTTTATGAACCGTTTCTTTTTAGTGAAACAAAAACAATAGATAGATAGTCGTTTTTTTTTTTTTTTTTTTTTTGGTGCTCCAAAAATATTCTCGTCGCTTTATAATATTAATATTGAACCACTGTAGTCACATGAACCGATTTAAATATGTTTTTAGTACCTTTATGGATCTTGAGAGAGAAAGTGTCCATTGCTCCCTTTGGAGGCTTCACGGAAGCTATCGGATTATGGAAGGCCATTTCAGCATAAAAACGTTCCAGCGTTACTCGTCGTAATTATATTTTTACTAGTAACAATTAAATTAAAGAGCTCTATAATTTAATTTGTACTAGTAACAATTATAATTGTAGAGCTCTCTAATTGAATTCTTACTAGTAACAATTACAATTATAGAGCTCTATAATTCAATTTTTACTAGTAACAATTATGATTATAGAGCTCTGTAATTGAATTGTTACTAGTAACAATTACAATTAGAGAGCTCTACAATTAATTTATTACTAGTCATATGTCTCCATTGACTTCCATTCATTTTTAATTATAGAGCTCTGTAATTCAATTGTTACTAGTAACAATTGGGATTATAGAGCTCTCTAATTGAATTGTTACTAGTAACAATTACAATTATAGAGCTCTCTAATTGAATTCTTACTAGTAACAATTGAATTACAGAGCTCTCTAATTGATTTATTACTAGTAAAAATACACATTAAAGATATGTGTAATTGCAGAGCTCTATAATTCAATTACAGAGCTCTCTAATTCTAATTGTTACTAGCAAGAACTGAATTATGGAGCTCTGTAACTTAATTCTTACTAGTAACAATTGAATTACAGAGCTCTATAATCAAATTGTTACTAGTAAGAATTCAATTGTAGAGCTCTCTAATTGCAATTCTTACTAGTAATAATTAAATTATAGAGCTCTCTAATTCAATTGTTACTAGTAACAATTTGATTATAGAGCTCTCTAATTGAATTGTTACTAGTAAGAATTAAGTTACAGAGCTCCATAATTCAGTTCTTGCTAGTAACAATTAGAATTAGAGAGCTCTGTAATTGCAATCTTACTAGTACAAATTGAATTACAGAGCTCTACAATAGCAATTCTTACTAGTAACAATTGCATTACAGAGCTCTGTATTCGGCGACATATCATTATGCTAATCGTGCCTTATGCATATTCAACTGGGGTCAGTGGCGTAACTTTGTTTTACAAAGTGGGTGGGACAAGAATGTGTATGGGGGGGGGGGTATGTTGTATTATTATTATAATAATAATATGATTTTAAAATGATAAATGTGTTCAAATATGATAGTTTTCCTACATCTGCTATAACACAATGTCGTTAGTCTCGAGAGTATGTATATTAGTTAATAAATACAACGATCCGCCTCTGATAATTGAATGTCTTGGTGGACTAGTGGCCATTTCTCCGTTTAGGGTGCAAGAGGTTGCCGGTTCTAATCCAGCCATGTGTAATTTTTTTTTTTCTCATTAAAACCAAATATTTTCATCAGTGATTGTATATCAAGAGCAGAGACACGTTTATGTGCATTTTGTTTTTTGTGATTTCAACGTATCGAATAGAACCCTGTTGCACGCGCCTCTGATAACAGTGACAACGAGCACTCAACAACATGATTTAAAAAACAACACATCCCAACGCCAAATCGCCTATTATTAACACAAATTGATAATCAACTAGAGGTGTTTATTTTGTATTACATATCCGCGATAATCATTCTATTATTGCATAACAATACTAAACACTGTAAATATTTAAAATGAATTTATACTCCTTAATATCAAGTTTGTCAAAACACTTTGGGTGGTTTAGGGCATTTCACCCTATATTATGTCCAGTGACATGGAGTGTTCTTGGCTCTTAGCTTTACCAATATACAAAGGTGAATGAATACAACGACTAAATATAGGCTTTCATCTCAGGCATCATCTTAATTTTGCTTTAATGTGAACATGATTAATATCTTACCTAAGTCTGTAAAATATTTCAGGATACTTTAGAACCACAGGGCTTTTATTTTGAAACGCACCTTTGTAGGCGGGAAATCTGCAATCTGTTTTGCATCTCATGAATAGGAGTTTTTACTAGTAATAATACAATTATAGAGCTCTGTAATTAGAATTGTTACTAGTAAGAATTGAATTAAAGAGCTCTCTAATTCAGTTTTTACTAGTACCAATTACAATTAGAGAGCTCTCTAGTGGAATTGTAGAGCTCTGCAATTGGATTATTACTAGTAATAAATGAATTGTAGAGCTCTCTAATTGGAATTGTTACTAGTAAAAACTGAATTATAGAGCTCTACAATTCAGTTGTTACTAGTAAGAATACAATTGCAGAGCTCTATAATTCAATTAGAGAGCTCTACAATCATAATTGTTACTAGTAAAAATTGAATTATAGAGCTCTATAATTGTAATTGTTACTAGTACAAATTAAATTATAGAGCTCTTTAATTTAATTGTTACTAGTAAAAATATAATTACGACGAGTAATGCTGGAACGTTTTTATGCTGAAACGGCCTCCCATAATCGGATTTCAACTGACGTTAAAATATTCTAATTTGTGTTCTGAAGATTAACGAAGGTCTTACGGGTGTGAAACGGCATGAGGGTAAGTAATAAATGACAGAATTTTCATTTTTGGGTAAACTAACCCTTTAACTTGAAGCTGGTGACCAGCACAGCACTACTTTTGCTTGGCTTTGCTTAAAAGTTTTTAGCACCTATGAAAGACATTTTGAGAGATAAATAACTCACATTTTTTCAAGTCCATTCTTTGCTGTAAGGCTTGTTCCTTCATCAGATCCTTTCACTGGACCACTTAAGCCTGTCCATGTGGACATAAATACTCCAGAAGCCTGGAATGGGAAAAGGAAAACCAAGCCCAGACTTTTCACAATCCAAGAATAGTCAGTACAACCCAAAACACTCTTACCAAAAGTGCTAAACATATGTGCCCACTGAGTTAATCACTATTGCCTCTGGCAGTGGCGGCATATAAGTTAGTGTCTCCATAGCAATATTAATTTGCAATTTGGTTTGAAAGCAAATGCATTATGAATGTAAAAGCAAATTAAGTTTCATTTTTTCCCTGCCATCAGCAGCAGCTGTTCTCTGACTCAAGCATCTGAGCCTGGCTGGCAGAAAGCAGGCCTGCTCTGGGCTTTCCTCATGGAGACTTGGAGAAGGAAGTACATGAATGCCTGAGTGACCAGATGGATCAAACAGCCTCAGGGAAGCCCACGGTTGCCATGCTTCTGTGTTTCTTTCAGTATCTTCCAGCATAAGACTTAATTCAGCATGACTAAAGAGAAACTGACAGAGAAAGATTTCAAAAAATATTTCCATTTCAAAGCTGAAAAGAATTTGGAGTTCTCATGTGCCTCAGATGGTTTTCCTCAAATTCTTTAGAAGAAATAAAATACGTTACATAATATTTAAGAGTAGCTTTTAAGTGTAGTTTTTTGGTAAACCTGATTTATGAACGACTTATGAGCTGGTTCTTTTAAGTCAAAACAAAAACATTATAGCACAATTAGTGTGAGCAAATGACTCTAATGACTCTTGTGAACCGGTTATTTTTAGTGAATCAAAAGCATACAGCAAAACCAGTGTAGCCTGACTGAAGAAATAAAATACATAACACATTATGAGTAGCTAGTGGTAAGTTTTGTTATGGTAAGGCAAATGGCTCTTAATAACCAGTTCTTTTTAGTTAAACAGCAATTAGTGTTTTGCAATTTACGAACAAATGACTCTTATGAACCTGTTCTTTTTAGTGAAATAAAAATGTAAAGTGCAACCCAGCTAGAAATGTTATTGTTCTAAGAATGTTTTGAGAACATTATGCTATGTTCTGAGTTCCCTTTTTCATATACACTCTAAAAATGCTGGGTTAAAAACAACCCAAGTTGGGTTGAAAATGGACAAACCCAGCAGTTGGGTTAAATGTTTGCCCAACCTGCTGGGTAGTTTTATTTAAACTAACTATTGTTTAAAAATTGCTATATGGCTAGCTTAAAATGAACCCAAAATAGTTGGGAAATTAAAAACCAGATGCAATAAGAGGAAACAATAATAGACAAAAGGTGAATGTTTATTAATAAGCTTTAATATTTTATTAATATAAATTTAATAGTTTAATAGTTTATTAATATAAATTTATTAATAAGCAATTTAATAAATGTTTATTGTTTAATAATTATTCATTGAACATTAATAAATGTTCATTTCCAACATACTTTGGGTTCATTTTAATTAAGCAATACAGTAATTTTTAAACAATAGTTGAGTTAAATAAAACTACCCAGCAGGTTGGGCAAACATTTAACCCTACCGCTGGGTTAAAACAACCCAATTGCTGGGTTTGTCCATTTTCAACCCAACTTGGGTTGTTTTTAACCCAGCATTTTTTAGAGTGTAGGGTAACGCAAGTTACTTTGTTTTAGAATTAAGTTAATGTAATGTTACCTTCAGAGGTGGAGATTCCAGGGGTCAGAAAGTAAAAGTCCTGCCATATTTTTATTCCACCCACTGAAGCATTAATGAGATAAATAAGTGATTAATTGAGTGATGATTGAGCATTATTGAAGACACCTGATGATAACAAGCAGAATCACCAAAGGAGAAAATCACAATTTTTAAGTTACCATCATCGAGGTCAGGGTTTGTTTTAGTTGAGCTCTTGACCCTTGACTTTTTAATATCAGATTTTATTTGGGCAATTTTAACTGCATTAAAACCAACCAGACAAACAAAGTTAAAAGATGATCAGGTGTTGGTTATGTTTTTACAGTCACTGAACTCATTTAGAGCCCAATCTCTGAGTTAGATTGACATTATTGATTACAGCAGAACTGTGATTCTGCAGAAGGTCAGCTTTATCAATACAATTGTTTTTTTTTTTCTGATTTAAAAAAAAAAAAAGCAGAGCTCATTTAAACAAACAGACATCAAGAATCATCCTGTGAATCTCAACAGTGGTGGCCATCATAAAGCATGTTGCAGTGCATTCTGGGAGCCACCAATCAAAATTCATCCATGGCTCCCATCATGCATTGCTGCATGAATAAATTATGAGCTTAATTGTCTTAGTAATTTCATTTATTCTCACTATTAAAATTTTGCTGTTTTTCTGTAACTTTTTAGTAGCTTGTTTTCTGATGTTCAGAGTTGATCTGTTGATCAGAATATGTTGCTTGTCACCGTTGTTGAGATTCACAGGCTGATACTTGATGTCTGTGTGTGCCTGAAATAACTTTTCTTTTTTGACAAGGACAACTTTTAAAAAAATTTACAGGCTGATACTTGATGTTTGTGTGTGCCTAAAATAATTGTTTTTTTTTTTTTGTGATAAGGACAACTTTTTTTTTAAAAAAAATTCTGTATTGATAAAGCTGTAGTGATGGGAAGTTCGGATCATTTTACTGACTCGGACTTTTGAGTCTCGTTCAACAAAATGAACAAACCTTTTTTCGAGTCATTTCATTCATTTTAGCAAAATGTAATTAAAATGTTACGTGTTACTTCCCCAACACATCTACTACTTATGCAAACGTTGATCCCACTACAAACAATACAAAACTACAATGCTATAAGATTCAGAAATGATTAATTCATTACCTGGGTCTTCAGTTTATGACAAGCTGATTAAGCTCACCTCACCTCTTGTCTGACAAGTCTTCGGGTTTAAGTCATTCCTTAATGACGTGACAGGCAGTCCCATGCTAAACCAATGCATTCTGAGCCGGAAAGAGAATTGATTAGTTCTCTTCATGAGTCTTTCGGGTTTTGAGTCGTTCCTTAATCACGTGACAGACCCATACGCTATTTCTGACATTTCTGTCACTGTTTTTGTTACTGTTTCTTGAGGATCTGTGGTGTGTTATTATAAATAAATAAAGTCCTGTTATAAATAAAGTATTGATTAATTTATCTTTTTGACTGTCTATCTGTAAATAAACACTAGGCTATATAATAATATAATAATCCAAGCCTACAATACAAAGTATTTATAGCCTAGTTTGTTCATTTTTACTCCAATTTTGAGTTTGCTGTTATAATAATTGCTTTTCCTAGTCAGACTTGACATATTAGTCTAATATATGTATAAGAAGATTGCTCAAAAAGGACATAATGACATAAATTAAAAGCAAAAACCTGAAAGACTCATAAAAAGAACTAATCAATTCTCTTTCCGGCTCAGAATGCATTGGTAGCGTATAGGTCTGTCACGTGATTAAGGAACGACTCAAAACCCGAAAGACTCATGAAATGAACTAATCAATTGAATCATCAGGTGAACTACTACTAGCAGTACAGAACCTGTAGAATATTGCACATGCGCGACTGAACGAATCAACCCCCGAGACGACTCGTTCTTCCCGAGTCACATTAAAGATTTGTTCAAAATGAACGAATCGTTCAAGAACGACACATCACTATAAAGCTGATTTTCTGTATAATCACAGTGCTGCTGTAATCAATAATGTAAAACTAACTCAGAGATTGGGCTCTAAATGAGCTCAGTGATTCAGATCAAATAATGTTTATGTGAAAACATAATCAACACCTGATCAATTTTTAACTTTGCTTGTCTGGTTGGTTTTAATGCAGTTTAAACTGCCCAAATAAAACCTAATATTAAAAAGTCAAGGTTCAAGAGCTCAACTAAAACAAACCCTGACCTCGATGATGGTAACTTAAAAATTGTGATTTTCTCCTTTGGTGATTCTGCTTGTTATCATCAGGTGTCTTCAATAATGCTCAATCATCACTCAATTAATCACTTATTTATCTCATTAATGCTTCAGTGGGTGGAATAAAAATATGGCAGGACTTTTACTTTCTGACCCCTGGAATCTCCACCTCTGGTTACCTTGTTAATTTTATTCTGTTTTGCCATAATTAACACAAAAACACCATATCATTGTATCATGGCAACATCATGTGATCAACATGCGTGACGTATGAGTGACTGGAACTTACTGAGGTCTGAAGTGGGACAATTAATTTGGGATATTCCAACGTCCAACCTCGTCTGGAACGCAGCAATTAAATATACTAAATTACACAAATATACTTTATGTATTTAATCTCACTTTATTAACCAATATCTTTGCTGCTGACCTTTGATGATCCAATTCAACCACACTTCAAGCAAAAATGACTTTAGATAAACATCTCGTTTGTGTTTCGTTTCTATGGCAGTGGGAAGATCTTCTCAGCCTGAGCTGCTGTCATACAGTACGTCAGCTTGACCAGTTACTGACCTGCGCACAAGTTCCTGGTTACTGTTGCGTCTCTTGTGTGTAATTATGGCATTGTGTGTGAACAAGAGCGTTTCAAAGCATTCAGAAGAGACCACAAGACAAACGTGTGCCAATATGCAGCTCACGGAAATTAAACAGAAGAGTAAAAGGTACAGTTATTAGTCTGATTTGACTATAATGCTTCCTACATTTTCAACTTTTTAACTACATAATGTGGTCTGATATTATCTATCTATCTATCTATCTATCTATCTATCTATCTATCTATCTATCTATCTATCTATCTATCTATCTATCTATCTATCTATCTATCTATCTATCTATCTATCTATCATACATGTGACTTAATATCTCAATTTTCTGATTAATCTTAAAGTTTAGTTTCATTTAGTTAAAGTTTTAGTTCTCTCTGTTATGGAAGCCCATTTCTACTTAAGACTTAAAAAAAAATTATAATTGTGACTTTATATCTTCCAGTTTTGACTTTATCTCACAATGTGAATGTATTTCTTAATTTGAACTTTATATCATGGTTATCTTTTTTAGTCTTTTACTCTGGAGTGTATTGGCTCTCTAGGTATACAATCTACTGGAGGAATTAAAAGTTTCCAAACCATCAAAACAAGCCATTTCTATTATATGCTACAGCAGGGATGTAACAGAGAAAATTACTCCACTTTGTCTCGCTTGTGCATTACGCTTTCTCAAAAAGTGTGCTTTAGAGATGTTAGCGGTGGCTTGTGAGTAGGGCTGATATGAGATGTCGGTAATGGAAAACAATAGCCAGGAATAATTATGGCCTTCCATGACTCATTGGTCCTGGGCTATCAAGTCATTGAGATTTGATGAGATACAGGAACTTTCTGTTAGTATTGTACGCTCAATTCATTTGACTACTTACCAGCAGGAACTGATGTTGTTTGCTATAGTAAAGAGCT
The DNA here is from genome assembly GCF_024489055.1 of Chanodichthys erythropterus. NCBI lineage: Eukaryota > Metazoa > Chordata > Actinopteri > Cypriniformes > Xenocyprididae > Chanodichthys > Chanodichthys erythropterus. Next base: position 13,874,295 of record NC_090243.1, on the reverse strand, counting down.
TCTATTGTCTTGCCTGTTTCCATCACATCAGAAGCAATTCAACACCAACTATTACGAAGAATACAACACACTAGCTGTTGTGTCCTAAAAATTGACCTGTCAGTGCTTTCTGTGGCCTGTCAAGTTTTACTTTTGACTCTGTGATTCAGTCTGGTTAGCAAATCTCTAAAATCGCATTTTATTGCTAAAAGGTTATTTTTAGTAGCTCAGGAGATTATATATAGTACAGTCCAAAAGTTTGGAACCACTAAGATTTTTAATGTTTTTAAAAGAAGTTTCGTCTGCTCACCAAGGCTACATTTATTTAATTAAAAATACTGTAAAAAACAGTAATATTGTGAAATATTATTACAATTTAAAATAACTGTGTACTATTTAAATATATTTGACAAAGTAATTTATTCCTGTTTTCAGCATCGTTACTCCAGTCTTCAGTGTCACATGATCCTTCAGAAATCATTCTAATATGCTGATTTGCTGCTCAGTAAACATTTATGATTATTTTCAATGTTGAAAACAGTTGTGTACTTTTTTTTTCAGGATTCCTTGATGAATAGAAAGTTCAAAAGAACAGCATTTATCTGAAATACAAAGCTTCTGTAGCATTATACACTACCGTTCAAAAGTTTGGGGTATGAATTTTTATTTTTATTTTTTTGAAAAGAAATTAAAGAAATGAATACTTTTATTCAGCAAGGATGCATTAAATCAATCAAAAGTGGCAGTAAAGACATTTATAATGTTACAAAAGATTAGATTTCAGATAAACACTGTACTTGAACTTTCTATTCATCAAATAATCCTGAAAAAAAATATTTTACACAAATATTTTGTACAATTGTACACATTAAATGTTTCTTGAGCAGCAGATCAGCATATTAGAATGATTTCTGAAGGATCATGTGACACTGAAGACTGGAGTAATGATGCTGAAAATTCAGCTTTGCATCACAGGAATAAATTACTTTGTGAAATATATTCAAATAGATAATAGTTATTTTAAATTGTAATAATATTTCACAATATTACTGTTTTTTACTGTATTTTTAATGAAATAAATGTAGCCTTGGTGAGCAGACGAAACTTCTTTTAAAAACATTAAAAATCTTAGTGGTTCCAAACTTTTGGACTGTACTGTATATATAATTATTATATATAATCCTGCATTTTGTCTCTGTCATAGTCTCATTTACTCATTTACAGAAGTTTTGCAATCTCCTCCAAATGTTTATTGGTTTAATGTGATTATTAGAATAATTGTACTTCAATCTTTAGATTTTCAAAGAATATAAAAACACTTTTAAAATGTGTATTTGGAAAATGCTGGTCTTTTATGCATGTAATTCACAATGTTTCCACAGAAAAGTTGAGAAGAGGAATCCGTGCTGTGCTTGGGAATGTTCCGATACGGATAGTGGAATCACCGGTAAGCAATTAAACATTCATATTCAGGGTACGTTTACACGACAACGATGTACTAAAAATGAAAAAGAAAATTTTCCTTTGCATTCTCCTTGTACAGGCGACAATGTTGTCAACCAGATCCCTATTCATGCGGATCCAAGAAAATGGCTAAAAGCGCTGTATTATGCTGCCAGGCCAGTAATTGGCAATGTCACTTTGTAAAGAAAAAGTAGACGCATATTTTTACAAATTCACGTTTTTGTAGTTCACATGAAGATGATAACGGTATTGTTTTTCGCACTTTGAAACCTGTTTTCAAAAGTTTGCATCTTCAGGCCCACAAAATGCCATTGTCGTGTAAATGAACGGCCAAAAGGTATAAAAAGTTTTCAGTTTTTAGTTGAAAATGGTGTCATGTAAACACTCCCTCAGTCAGGGGGATCTACTAAGTTATGGTTTGCATCGTAATGAATCTGATTGGAAGGAGTAAAATGCTGCCAAAGAAAAATCAATACACTCTCTGAAATGGCTAATCAGTGACAGTCCCACAGAGTTCCCTTAAACATGGTTTAGTTCAAGCAGCAGGAGAGGAGATAATGGGCGACGTTGCCGTATTTTCCTCTGAATGTTTGCAGCCATGTGCAACCTGTGTCTAATTACACTGTTGCTTTCACCTGCTGCTATGGGAAGTTCCTTGTGGGGATCTGGAGGCATCCATTATGTGTGGCGCAAACATTTGTCTGCCACTGAGTTTAGCTTGCTATACCCAGCATGCCTCAAAATCACCTCGCAGTGTGTATCGAGACTGAAAAGAGCGACTTCCTGCCAATCACTCAGCGTGTAGAGGTTTCTCTCCACATAGAGAAATGAGGATAGAGGTTTAATTTGCAAATGTTTTTCTGTTTTGACTGGTTATTCCTGTTTGTTTGAGATTTTTACGATTGTTTTGACTGGAAGGCGAGAATTTACTTGTTAATAAAGCAGGCATGGCATTTCGCAATCAGATATAAAATTAACGTAACTTCATCATGGTTACAGCTGTAATCACATTCATAATAATAAGAGAATAGTAGCAGGATTCCAATTTTTTATGTTTTTTATTTTATTTTATAAGACACACAGTTGACTTTCCCCACTGAATGAAAGATCTATCCTAAATATCCTAATTGATCTGATTTTCTGGTTTTCTTCCCTTTTGGGACTTACATCCAAGTAAAACAGCTTTTTGAACAAGTAGGCAGGGCTTAATTTTTCCAGTGGGATTTGATTGGATGGTTGTGGTTTGTTATTGGTCAATCTCATGCGATTGACAGGTTGTCTCACCCTCACGCTAGTAAACACCTCAAAAGAGAAGACATGTCACTGCAAAAGGGAGAGGAAGTTATCTTGATTAAAGATTACAAGGGAACATAAATTATAAAACAAAATGTGCAAGGATAAATCTTTTATAATAAATCCTGAATTATACTGAATCAAAAACAAGAATTGTCCATTTTGATTTCATGTTGACTTTATGACCAGCTTTATTCCCACAGCATTTTCACAGCATTAAATCTGCTCTCTGTTCCACCTGTCCCTATTATTTTAAATGAACATAATCATTTCATTTGTTTCCTGAGCAACTTCAAGCAGCCTCATGGCGGATCTCAACAAGGGCACCACATGAGTCATGACCGCCACTGACTATTAGATAATCAAATGACACTTCACTCACAGCATCACTCTGGTATTGAGTCATATGTGCTCAAACCATATACAATTATGGTAACTGATACCATTACCAACTCAACGCAGTGCAGTGAACTCTTTTGAAACAAAAGAAGCTTTTCTTGTGTTGAACTTTTTTCTTTCAAAGATAAAAGAGTGCCACTTCAATCGGTCCTCAATGAGGCCTCCATTGAGGGCAAGATAATTAACACTTTCAAATGCCCAGAAAGCTACTAAAAACATATTTAAAACAGTTCATGTGACTACAGTGGTTCAACCTTAATGTTATGAAGCGACAAGAATACTTTTTGTGCGCCAAAAAAACAAAATAACGACTTCAACAATATCTAGTGATGGGTGATTTCGAAACATTGCTTCATGAAGCTTCGAAGCTTAATGAATATTTTGTTTCGAATCAGTGGTTCGGAGCGTGTATTAAACTACCAAAGTCACATTAACCATTGAAATTTTGAAATGTTTCGAAACACTTATGACGTAACGAAGCCTCATTTACTGAAATCACATGACTTTGGCAGTTTGATACATGCTCCAAACCACTGATTTTAAATGAGACCGGGTGTGTCTGTAACTAAGTAATTTGCATAAATCACACCCAGGGCATGTCCATATAAGGACTTCCCATACAAACTCAACTCTCAAAAACTTGACTACACGTTATTGTGTTTTGGAGCGTATCAATTGTAAACTGTGTACAGGATGCAATTTTTAGGTAATTTCTTGTTTATTGTTACTAAGAAATAATGAATCATTCTGATTTAGTTACCTGTAGTTATTCCAGTTCTAATAATATTTCTCTAAAAAATTCAATTGACTTAAATTACTTGTTTCTAAGGTTACAGTGTGGGTGATTTTTGCATATGTGTGGTTATTAAAATATTTTTTTAGCAAATTAACTTGACTTATTAATAAATCATGATTTGTGTGTGAAAACATTCTAAGCTGATATGGGAAAATTAAAGCTAAGAATAATGCATGTCTTGGATAATTTTACAAAATATCTGGCATATTTGGCATCTTCTAAAATTGTTGTGAAAAACAACACATTGATATTGCATATTATACAGAGGTCTCACAGGAGAAAATATCAGCCAGATGTTGTTTACTCCAGTCTCATTAGATATACAGTCTGAGACCACAATAAAGATTTGATTTCTTTTTATTTAAAAAAGCTGACATAAAACAAAGAAATATGTAAGATTCTGCCTTATTTCTTGCTTTCAAACACTTAAAAATAAAGATTTCTTGTTAGTCCATTGTGACCAGACAGGTTTTATTAAGTCTAGACTGGCAGTGGATAATGTCAGGCGCCTCCTACATATAATCGATGCTGCTGTGGGTGCTAATGCTCTTTCAGCAGTGCTGTAACTTTATGCAATGAAGGCCTTTGATAGGATGGAGTGGTCATTCTTGTGGTCTGTTCTTGAAAATTTTGGTTTTAGTAAAGGTTTTATGCATATGATTAAGTATTAGAACTCACAGGACAGCTTTGGTGAGGCATTTTCTATCACTTTCTATCCTTCAAGTCCAGCTATTTTTGCTCTCTCCCTTGGAGTTTTTGCCCATGATTTGATAATCCACTGAGATAAAACTTATTTCCATTAACAATACTTTGCATCATGTATCATTATATGCTGATGATGTTCTGGTTTTCTAGCCTGCAGTCTATTTGAGAAGAGTTTGGCCATTTATCTGGTTTCAAGGTTAACTGGTCTAAATCTGCCCTTTTACCTTTAAATGAGTTGCTAAAATGTTGCCGTATCCACCCGTTATTTCTGTTGCTCAGCACTTAAGTATCTTTGGATACAAATTTTTCCCTCTTTGAACCATACTGTGAAGCAGAATGTTTCAGAAGTAGGCAAGGACATCAAGAGAGATCTGGACAGATGGATTAATCTGCCCAACTCTCTGCAGGCCCAAAACTCGATCTCCTGTCAACTTCTGGAATAAAATCCATGGTAATATCTCCAAATTCATCTGGAATAGAAGAAGACTGCGTTTGAAGTTGTCTACTTTAGGAAGAGTGTAGATTAGAGCTTAGCAGTACCTAATTGTAAGTTCTATTTTTGGTCTTGTTTTACCTTCATACCCCTGTCTCTTGGCGCAAGATAGAGGAACATATTATGCATCTGTGGAATCTGGAAGACATCCTTTTTTCTAAAGTATCAAATAAGCAATGTCTGTTGTGCTTTGGTCCCTTAGTTTCCCATCTTATTCAAACTCGGAGGTTGGTTGAATCTAGATGCAAGATCTCCTGTAGGTGGCATACACAGTCTCCAATATTCAATAACAAAGGCCTGACTTCGCATTGGATAGGAGTGGTATTTGCTATTTGGAAGACATTTATAATGATTCTGGTTTGTGCACTTTTCAAGACATTGCAAACTTATTCAATTTGCCAGCCTAATTTTTCTTTTAATCACAGCTTAGATCGGCCCTCAAAGCATATGGTGTACCTTGGCAACAATTTGCTTGTACACCCATTGTATAAATTGATTATTGCTCAAGGGAATAACAGAGGCTTTGTTTTGATATTATATAATTTTATTTTGGAGGCCTCTTATGCTAAACTGCCATTAGATTGGCTGTGGAGATGTGACTGCCTGAATTTGGACCCACAAAGTATGTTAATCCAGGAATGCATCCGACTCTGCAAAATCAGAATGTGCTTTCAAGCACAAGACTTTTTTTGGATCATTTTGCTGGTTGATTATCAGGTTTAACTTGTGGACATCATTGAGCTCGAGTGCTATTGTCATTAAAACAAAAAAGAGAAACAAAACTAAGACACTAAAATTCATTATAAAATAACATTACTGATTTTTTTAATTTGTAACATTAAATGTGTAATATTAATCAATATTAAAATGAAACCTCAATATATCTCTCCCTGCTCTCCAGAGGTTAGATGTTGAACACATTTGCATTTAAACCCTTCACCACTCACCTTCTCTGGAGCAAACAGTGAGTCATTCCAAATCCCACAGCGTCAGAGCAGCTTTCTGAAACATAGCCGTAGTGTGGGACATCGATCAGAGCCGGGCCACGCTGAGCTCAGACCTGACATTTAAAAACCGGACCTGTGATTAATCATCAGCCTAACAGGGCTCAGACTTCACAGCATTTGTAATGCAGCCCTGTGGACATCCAAAGACCCAGGAGCAAGAAAGTGGGAGTGTTTATAGACATAACTATGTTAAACAGACTAAACAGGAATGTTTCTATTTACCCAAATGTCCTGTGAGGATGAGCTCTTGTACTCAAAGCAGACATACAGGTAACATTAAATTTTCTCAGTGCAGGTATGGAATCAATAAGGTGCAGTTTAGATCCAGCCTTAAACCAGCTAATCAGAGTTTATAGGATTACTTGAAAACTGTGGTGTGTTGCAGCAAGTAATGGATAATTGAAATAGCCTTTCCAGTTGTCCTTTTGTAGAGGCGTTAGCAACAATAATAAATAGTACAAAAAGTGGTAGTGTGTAATTCTATAATAGAAATAAAGCTTTCCAGAAAACACTCATTATCTGTGGCAGCACAAGAATGATAATGGTGTATTCAAATACATCTGGGAAGTTTGTATTGAGTTGGGAAATTGTAATTATGATGTCAGTTCATATTTTTGGTTATATAATATGGTAATTGACAATTTAAAATGCATTAAAAGACAACATAGTTTTAATGTTGAAAACATACACCCGTCTTGTTTGGTTAATTTTCCCCCCTTGGTGCAGATCTTTTGGACAGGTGTGAAAACAGCAATCGCACCAAACAACTGTACCGAGACTCAGCTGAAGAGGTGGTCTCGGTCCGGTTCCAAACGAACTCTGGTATGGTTGAATTTCTGTCCAATTAATGGATGACCTTAGCACACATGTGGTTAACTTGCAAAAAGGATCGTTTGAAAGCGAACCACACCAAACCAAACCAACTGTATTTGGTCCGGACAAAGGCAAGTGAACTAGCCGACTTTCCTGGTGTGATACACCCTAAATGGAAGAGAGGGGGGTACGCAGAAGGATGGTTAACCCCTCAGGTGTTACAACACTCTAAAAAGTTTGGGAACCACTGCATTAGAGGAACGTTAAAATAGCGTTAGAAGAACATTAGGGGAACATTAGGAAAACGTTAGGAGAATGTCAGAATAACATTAGAATAACGTTAGAGGAACGTTGAAATAATGCTAGAATAATGTTAGGGCAATGTTAGGGTAATGTTAGAATAACATTATTCTAACATTAGAATAAGGTCAGAATAATGTTAAAATAACGTTAGAATAATGTTAGGGAAACATTAGGGTAATGTTAGAATAATGTTAGCATAACTTTAAAATAACATTAGAATAATGTTATTCTAATGCTATTTTAACATTAGGGGAACATTAGAACAACATTAGAATAACGTTAAGGGAACGTTAGGATAACTTTAGAATAACGTTATGGGAATGTTAGAATAACATTTGGGTAATGTTAGAATAATGTTATGAGAACGTTAGAGGAATGTTAAAATAACGTTAGGAGAATGTTAGACTAACGTTATGAGAACATTAAAATAATGTTAGAACTTTAGAATAACGTTAGGGGAATGTTAAAATAAAGCTAGGAGAACATTAGAATAATGTTATGAGAACGTTAAACACACATACACAGTATATTATATATAAATTTGATTTTTTTTTTTTTAACAGATAATGCATTTCATCAATACCGGGAGGCTAAACAGAAGGTTAGGCACAAATGCAGTTACTTGGATGAGAAGAATTTCATTTTGTCCCCTCATTTATTTGCTCAACCCAAGTCGTGTGTATCTGCAGCAACTGATGCATCATATGGAGCAAACTCAAGATGGAAAGCATCACAAATCACTCATGTTCCTGCTAAGTCTGCCAACCTGGATGTGAACATTACCAGTGAGAGATCAAGTGCACCAGACCTGAGCTGTGTACCCATAAATCCTAGTGATTCAAAGACCCAGAGGCAAAATATTATCAGTGAGAACTCGATGCAAGTACATATTGTAGAGGTGAGCAGGATTCTGCCAATGATAGAGTGGATTCCGGAAACATCTCATGATCAAATGACGGTGGAAACCAAAGCCTGGAGGTGCACAGGATTTGTCACGGCAAACCATGAAACAAGGAGTCCTGAAGCTTTTTGGAAAGAGGCTTCTAGACAAAAACTTGAATGGAGCCATGAGCGCCTGGCTAAGGCGGCCCACCTTGGGTCATCATTGCCTGCCAAAGGCCTGCCAGCCGCAGCCAGACACAGGGTGGTGATCCAGAGAGTAGCACGAATAAGAGGTTACAGAGGGACTCGGATGCAGGGCAGCCATGGGGAACGGAAGCTGGAACCGTTACCGAATCACAAAGACCTGCACAATATCTACAGTCTGTCAGCACTACAAAATCAGTATGAATGTCTCTGTAGTCCTTTCCAACCACGGTTGAAACACAGTCCAGTGGGAGACCAGCGAGACGCCGCACAGAACATTCACAGGAAAATGGAAGGACAGCGGATTGAGTTTTCAGATGCGATTGGGGTAAGATTGATATGGAGGCTTGTTTCTGCCACGGAATTAAAAACATAAAAAAGTGGTAGCACTTTATTTTACAGTCCTGTTCCCCATGTACATACTATGTATTTATTATAGTAATTGCAATAACTGGTAAGTCCTAACCCTGAACCTACACCTAAACCTAACCTTAACCCATGCAGTTACCTTACATTACCCAGTACTTTCTTAGGTACACATAAGTGCACGAACTGTAAAATAAAGAGTTCATATCTCACAGTTCAGACTTTTCTCGCAATTCTGAGGGAAAAAAGTCAGTAAACTCAGAATTGCGAGATATAAACAATTCTGAAAAGAAAAGTCAGAATTTTGAGATATAAAATTACAATTGCAGGAAAAAAGTCAGAATTGTGAGATAAAAGTCGCAATTAGCTTTTTTGTTTTTATTCCATGGCAGAAACAAAAAAACAGAATTGCAAGATGTAAACAGAATTCTGAAAAAAAAGTCAGAATTGCGAGATGTAAATGTGCGTTCACGCCATATTTTAAAATTACGAGATTATGACTAAAAAGCGTTCACATTCTCATTGAACTTGTAATTACAGCTTGTAAACAGGAAATTTTCTAAGAGCTCCAACTTGTATCTACGGAAGAGGATTAGGGCCAAGCAATAATAAAAAAAATAAATTTCGAAAAAAAAAAACCTCTTTGAAATTTCGAGTAAAAAGCCAAAATAAAATGTTGAGAATAAACTTGTTAAATTACGAGAAAAAACTCGTTAAATTTCGAGGAAAAAGACAAGATAAACTTTTGAGAATAAACTCATAAATTATGAGAAAAAAGTCGTTAAATTACGAGAACAAACTATTTTTTTCTCGTGATTTAATAACTTAATTCTCAACATTTTATCTCGACTTTTTTCTCGTAATTTAACGAGTTTTTTCTCGAAATTTAACAACTTTAATCTCGAGATGGTTTTATGTTTTTATTATTGCTTGGCTCTAATACTCTTTATATCTTGCAATTGGGATACATACGGAAGTCACAAAAAAAAAAAAAAAAAAAATACAAAAAGTCAGAATTGTAAGATAGTCAGTTACCTTTTTAACATTTTTATTCCATGACGAAACAAGCTTCTATAGGTCGATGTTCTGAAACGAAAGATTTTTTTAGTCTAAATGGCAAGACATACTATTTCATGTTGCTGCTTTTGAGATTCACAAATTTGTTTTCTGTCCACTTTTTTTCTCAGTCACATCAGTTGATCGATGTCCTGACTCGAACACCTCGCCTTTTAAGCACAAAGGCTAAATTTTCCAGTTGTACGAACCAAATGAAAACTCAAACAATGTGTGACACAGTAAGGCTGCCTGGTCACACTGGGAAACCTGCGGTGCAGATTGATTGTTTTATAAAAAAATATTGACCCGTTTCGTGGAAAACAGAAATGCATTATTTTGTTACACAATCAGCCTCTATTTGATTCCAGATGCATGCTGGTAGCTATTGTTAGCTGCTATGTATTACAGGAGCAATTTAGACCCTAAAAATGAAGCACTTGTGTTTATGTGCCCTACACTGGTCTGGTATTGGTTTTTGGAGGGCATGCTGAACTACTGTAGTAATATGGTTAAAAATGCATCAGTGCATTTCAATGCATCGGCCTGACAATGAAAATTCAATATTAATTTCTTGTAAAAATACACCAAATCCAAACAGAGGCAGAAGATCTAACATGTCAAGGGGAACTGACTTCACATAACCATTAAAAATGACCTTTTTGTAACTAAATTACAAAATCAGTAGCCTAAATAGCTATTTGGAGTTTGGTTAATATAATTTTCCATGGCTAAAAGGAAAGTCATTTAAGCAGCAGAGCTTTTTTTTTAGCCTTCTTTACAATAACAAAAAAGCAAGTGCAAATAGACCAGAAACGCGTATTAAGAAAGCAAATAGGATCGATTTTGATTTCATGTTGAGTTTAAACAAACTGATTAACTTCAAACAAAAACTACTGAAGCATGAAGTAACCAGAGCTAGTAAATTCCCATCCTAATATGACAGAGTCATGCCAAATTAACCTTTATTAATGTGATTTCCATGCCCTGCTTTATTGTGAGCAGTGATAAAACATTGTTGGCATTAGATTTACCTTTAAAATAGTCTCTCAAAAGATAAAAAAAAGACTTTCCAACGCCCAGGTGGCGTGTTTCACGGCGGTTCGCCATCACTGGGAGAGTTCGGCAGCAGTCAGACTGGAGATATAAAAAAGGAGGGAATCTTAGTGCAGGAGAATGTGTTTCCCTTTAGAAAAGAATCAATCCTTGTGTGATGTGGGGAGGGTGGAGAGAGAGATAGAGACGTTCCACTTTGACCCTGCTGAGTGACGGTAATAAATGTGAGCTGCTGGAATCGCTCCATCTTTTCTGATTGCTTGTTTGTCTGTTTGTTGCTCCTCAGGACATTCGGTGTCAGTCGAGATGCAGGAAGAACGCCGAATCCCCTCCAACTCCGCACCATGTCACTTTTTCCCATATTTTACAGGTTCTCCAGAGTAAACCAGGCAATTTTTCAGAGTTCAGGGGCCAGAGATGCCACATGGCTCTTTAAACATTGCTGAGAGCGTTCAATATAAGACTTCCTTCGCTTTACAGTCCATACACATAAGTGAAGTGCTGGTCAAAGAATACGCCACAGGCTTTAGAACATATTATATTTTTTTATTCAAACTTTAAATTTCATCGTCTCTACAGTGTAAAAGGTCATGAATTCAAAGCCCTAAACGGACTAAAAGAGATGGATTTACATCGATTTGGTAGGAAATCCATCTAGAGTATCCAAATAAACCATTTAGGAATCATTTTCAAGGTGGAATGGGAGAAGAAAATATGGGAATCATAAGTTAAAAAAGCTTTTAACAACCAAAATGTCGATGCACGCTATAAAACAGAACATAAAATAAATATAAACACTATTAAAAAACATCCATTTGGTACACAGTAGACCAGTGTGATACTACAGCTAAGATTCAAAGAATATCAATGATAAATACAGTACAATATGTACTTACAGTATGCCATCGTACACCCACAAACCCCCAGTCACACATACATGTACAGCACAAACATAAGAAAATAAACATTGATAATCTCTGACAAAAATTATAGTCATGTGCATTTACACTGTACACACCATGTTTCATTTTAATACTGCTGCAGGCGCTGATCGCTTTCATTTAGCATTTTTTATGCCTTTTTTCTTTTTGCATTTTGAAGAGCAGCTATCCCAGACTTCTGAGATTAGTGCTTTAGTAATAATATACCATTTATCACACCAATATATTATATATGTATATATATATATATATATATATATATATATATATATATATATATATATATATATATATGTATATATATATATATATAAAATCAATAAAAAAAATACATACCATTTGAGGGGAAGCCAAATGGGAATTTTCTAATGAGATAAGGAGAAACACATTATTGCTCTTTTAAGGTTGGTCACATCAGCAGGACAAGGGGAACCATATATTTAATCAAGCACCAAAAGGCTAAAACCTTTAAAAGAATATTCTGGGTTACTTTATGGGCTTGTGAGACCATAATCCGTATATGGGGATAACACACACGCCGCCGTTCAAAAGGTTGGGGTCTGCAAGATTTTTTTTTTATGTTTTTGAAAAAAGTATTTTATGCTCAACATGCCTGCATTTATTTTGTTCAAAAACAGTCAAACAGTGATACTGTGAAATATTATAACATTTTTTTAAATATCTTATTTTTTGAAATATTTATATTAACTGTTATTATTTTATATTTTATTAAATATAATTTATTCCTGTAATGGAAAGCTGTATTTTCAGTCTTCAGTGTCACATCATCCTAATATGCCTAATTTGCTGCTCAAGAAACATTTATTATTATTACTAATGTTAAAAATACTTAATATTTTTGTGGAAACTGATACATTTTTTTTTTTAGGATTCTTTAATCAATAGAATGTTTAAAAGCACATTTATCTGAAATGGAAATCTTTTGCAACATTATAAATGTCTTTACGGTCACTTCTATTCAGTTAATCCTTGCTGGATAAAAGTATTAATTTATTTAAAACAAAAAATAAAATCTTACTGATCCCAAACTTTTGAATGGTAGTATATGTGGCATGTTGTCGAATTATTGAATAATTTCAATTAGTAATAATTTGTACGAGAAGCACCACAAGAAGTCCTGAAAACTACTCCCATGTCGAAAACACAACCAGTTCCTCAACCTAAAAAAGTAGATCCCACTTCAAAAAAGCTTTTTAGACAACTTTACAGATCAAAAAGCACATTTTTACTGAAAAATCTGTAAGCGTAAGCAATAAATGATCTAAACATGCCCATATTCCTACTAGGCCTCCATTGTAAGTGTATTACTGTAAACGCATTTTTACGAACTGAAGGAAAACTTGAAAACCGATGCTAGACGTAGACATTAAGCTAAAGACAACCCAGAATATTCCTTTAAACTGCACCACGACATGACTGAAACACAGGGCCAGAGATCTGAAATATAAATTAGCGCAGCACTGCATCTCTTCAAGATAAAATAATGTAGGTGACTAATTTATATCCACAACTTTACACATGAGGTATCATGGTTTGTTTTTAAAGATCACAGGAGAAGAGTTGGCTTTCTGACTCATTATTTCCTTAACATTTATGATATTGATCATCGATCAGTGTGAAACAAATGCCTATGCAAGTATCAATGTCAAGCACTGGTTAAATGGACTGACTCACTCGAGTGAGATGACTGGTGATTGTCTTAGCAGATGATCGGTCTTTCACAGCTGGGTGATTAGGGTTTGCTAAGCTTCACAGCTTCACTGTGAATGTTCATTGGCCACTGGGTAAAGTTGGCTCATAAATGATCTAACCAATGGATCTGGAGCTGCTCTTTTGCTGCCAGTACAGTGGGTGAGTACTTAAGTTCATCTGAGCTTTGGTATTTTTAGTGTGAGTTTTTAACAGGTATTTTAGCTTATTTTCTGCCTTATTTTTGTGGACACAGTGTATGTACACATGTATGGAAGCACTATTCTGCCTCAGAGAAAAAAATAAAAGGTAATTGTCAAGAATAAAGTCCCAATTTGAAAAATAAAGTCACATTATGAGATATAAAGATGCAATTAAAAGATTAAGTTGAAATTAAGAGAAATAAACTTAGTAGTCACAATCATGAGATATTAAAAATAAAAATTTGACACTTCAGTCAATTTGTCGCAATTGGTGAGATATCAAATCACGGTAACACTTTAGTTTAGGGTCCAATTCTCACTATTAACTACTTGCTTATTAGCATGAATATTACTAGGATATTGGCTGTTTATTAGTACTTATAAAGCACATATTAATGACTTATTCTGCATGACCATATTCTATATCCTTAATACCTAAACTTAACAACTACCTTACTAACTATTAATAAGCAGTAATTAGGAGTTTATTGAGGCAAAAGTCATAGTTAATAGTGAGAATTGGACCGTAATCTAAAGTTTGACCAAAATCAGAATTATAACAAAGTTGCAATTGTGAGATATAGTAACTTTGTAAAAAAAAAAAAAGTCTAAATTCTGAGGGATAAAGTCGCAATAGTACGGAAGAGGATTAGGGCCAAGCAATAATAAAAAAATAAAAAATCTCGAGATCAAAGTTGTTAAATTTCAAGAAAATCTCGTTAAATTTTAAAAAAAAATCGTCGAGATAAAATGTTGAAAATAAAGTCATTAAATTACAACAAAAAAGTCGTTAAATTATGAGAAAAATTATAAATTTCAAGAAAAAAGTCGAGATAAAATGTTGAGAATAAACATTAAATTATGAGAAAAAAGTCGTTAAATTACGAGAACAAATTCGTTAAATTATGAGAAAAATTATAAATTTCGCGAAAAAGTCAAGATAAAATATTGAGAATAAACATTAAATTATGAGAAAAAAGTCATTAAATTACGAGAACAAATTCGTTAAATTACAACTTTTTTCTCATAATTTAATGAGTTTATTCTCAACATTTTATCTCGACTTTTTTCTTGAAATTCAACAACTTTAATCTCAAGATGGTTTTATTTTTTTTTTATTATTGCTTGGCCATAATCCTCTTCCGTACAATAGTGAGATATTAAGTTGCAATTAAGAAAAGTAAAGTTGCAATTGTGAACTATCAGGTTGAGTGACTTCAGCCACACTTTAGACAAACTACTAACAATAAGTAACTTTGCAACTACTGTACATGTCAACTAACTCTCATTAGAGTATTAGTAGACTGTAGTAGACCATTAGGCAGAGGTGGGAGTAAGTCACACATGTGCAAGTCACAAGTCTTAACCCTCAAGTCTCAAGCAAGTCTAAGACAATTTTTGTTAGAATCAGTCAAGTCACGTCACTGCTTTAAGTCAAGCAATTCAAGTCAAGTCGTAGCTTGGGTCAAACAAGTCACTGGCAAGTCATACAAATGTTTGATGATTTAACTGAATTTATAACAAAATAAGTTAAAACTACAGTAGTTATGGACTATGGGGTTAGTTAGTTACTAACTAGACTATTTGTAATGCTAGCCAAAGGATGACAAAAAACAGATGCTGCGTTTGCTTTAAATATTTTTGACGTTAAACTGGAAAACATTGACAGCACTGATTTTACCCCAATTTTCTGTTTAATGAACACAAAACCAATTCAAAGTCAACTCTTAACATGTCCAAAACGTTATTTTTATTTTTTTATTTTTTTTACGTAATTATTCTTGGCATAGCGCCTTCCATGTTCAGTCCCGACTGCATGCTCTGTCCATGAGAGCTCACGATAGCTCTCCCTGCTTGCCTGCTGTGTCACGTGGTTAGGCTGCGGTGCGTTCAAAAATAGATATTTATCAAACAAAGGACAAGTTATTTCGAGTCATTTAACAAGTCCGAGTCAAGTCTCAAGTCGTGAATGTAAAGTCAAAGTCAAGTCTTTTGTTAATATTTGTCAAGCAAGTCTCAAGTCCTAAAATGTACAACTTAAGTCTGACTCGAGTCTCCCAACTCTGCTATTAGTAGACTGTTTGGCTTAGGGTTACTTCTAGTCAGCAGAATGTCTGTTGGGAATCATCACACTAAAGTGTTATCAGATATTAAGTGATTAAGTATTCAGTAGAGTGTTACCAAAAGTCACATAGTGAAATATAGTGTCACAATTCCAAGAAATAAAGTCACAATTACCTTTTTTTACTCTGAGGCAGAAACAGGCTTCCATATGTTTGCACTCATCCAACGCAAGCTCTAAAAAGAAACAAATTCAAATAGGAATAAACACTTTCTGGAATATATGCAGACGAAGAAAAAAACATATCCACAAATACAAGTTAAGTCCATTTTTAATTCCATAGGTAGGTATTCGCATCAACCTGCCATAAATCCTATAAACACAGACAAACACGCTTTTCCATATACACACGCAACTGGAGCTTGGTCTGCAGTAAAACCAACGGAGCCAGTCTGGGAAATGTGAAGTGTGAAGCTTCAGTCATTAGTCGCGTGATGGTAACAGTTATTAGTAGACAGGACCAATATGTCCACACACACAAAGCAAGGGCAGAGCGATCCAAAACGACACCATAGAGAATATGACCACTGCGTTAGCGTTGAGCCGTGACTATCGGGACTGGACGGTAAACAGCGTGGATGTCCAGTGTGTCTGCCACACCGCCGACTCAAGGTCACGTGATCTCAGCGAAGGCGATGTGATTCTGTTGACAGAGTTAGACAGAAAGAAAGACGTCAGCATATCCTTGAGGACATCAAACACATCAAATCTGCTTTGGAAGAGGAAAGACACTTATAGATGCAAACCGCTTCCACACAAGGTTTGAGGAGAAAGACATTGACACTTTTCACACAGGTGTGACTACTAGCAGCAGCTGTTTAGCGCTGTACCTAAACACACTGCAAAAAACATCTTATTTTCCGATAAGAATTTCAAAGCATCCTTAATCTTTTTTTTTTCTTTTTCATTAACCTCTTTAAATTAAAAAAAAGAAATATTTGTCAATGGGGTAAGAAAAATAAACTACAAAAAATTATTGAATAATTCCATGCATTTTAATAAATATTATTAATAAATTATATAAGTCCCAAGATCTTTTGAGAAGCAATTTCAATTCTTAAAGGTTAGTTCAGCCAAAAATGAAAATTCTGTCATCATTTACTCACCCTCATGTCATTCCAAACCTGTAAGACTTTCGTTCATCTTTGAAACACAGATGAAGATATTTTTGAAGAAATCAGTGATTTCTGTCCCTCCATTGACAGCTACGCAAGTACCACCTTCAAGCACCAAAAGGTAGTAAAGACATCATTAAAGTAATCCATGCGACTCCAGTGGTTTAATCTCAATTTTATGAAGCAATGTGAGTGCTTTGAGCAAAAAACATAATTTAATACTTTATTTACAGAAAATAATATACAGAATTTCATTTTTGGGTGAAAACCTTAAGGATGTTTAGAAAATTTTACTGGAAAACAAAAAAAAAATATTGAAAGAAAAGAAAAGCAGAAAGTGTAAAAAATATTACACTACTGTTCAAAAGTTTGGGGTTGGTAAAATATTTGCCATATTTTCAATATTTTGAAAAAAGTCTCTTATGTTCACCAAGGCTGCAGTTATTTGATCAAAAATAGAGTCAAAACAGCAACAATATTGTGAAATACTATTATACTTTAAAATAAATGTTTTGTACATTTTTAAATATCATTTATTCCTGTGATGCAAAGCTGAATCATGTGATTTCAGCATCATTAGTGTCACATCGTTAACTGAAAATAATAAAGGTATAGAACTTCCATCACGTATTAAGAAGGACTCTCATACAATCATTGATAAAGTAAAAATGCTTAATTGTTTTAATGAACACTTCATAGCTTCAGGTTTTTTGTTTGAGTCAAGTAATGGTGCTCATGTAAACCCTGTTAATGTTCAGTCAGAGAGTATTGTGTCTAGTCAATCATTCAGCTTTTCACCAATTGAAATTTTTGAGGTGTGCAAAGCCCTTAAATCTTTGGATGTTTCAAAATCGGCAGGTCCTGATAAATTGGAACCTTACTTTTTAAAGTTAGCAGCTGATTTTATTGCCCCACCTCTGGCTCATATTTTTAATCTTTCACTTGTCTCAAATGAAATTCCACTGATATGGAAATCAGCTTTTGTTCTTCCCCTGTTTAAAGCTGGAGATCCCACACACCTAAACAATTACAGGCCCATTTCCAAGCTGTCTGTCCTGGCCAAAGTCCTTGAAACATTTGTCAATAATCAATTGAAGGACTTTCTTTTTGTTAATAATATTCTCTCCGATTTTCAGTCTGGTTTTAGAAAACAACATAGTACAACCACGGCAGCCTTAAAAGTAATAAATGATTTTATTGAATCTGTTGATAACAAGAAACACTGTGCAGCCTTATTCATTGATCTATCGAAAGTGTTTGACACCGTTGATCATACCTTACTGATTATCAGTATTGGATTATCTAAACATGCTATTGATTGGTTTAATAACTATCTTTCAAATAGAACTCAATGTGTTCAGGCAGAAGGTTTTATCTCCGGTTCACTCAATGTAACTAAAGGTGTGCCGCAGGGGTCAGTCCTAGGTCCACTTCTATTTACACTATATATAAATAATATTGATCAAAATGTTCATAATGCAAATTTTCACTGTTATGCTGACGATACAGTTATATATAGTTCAGCATCTACACCCATTCTGGCTCTCTCTCAATTACAGCTTGCTTTTAATATTGTCCAGCATAACTTACTTGATCTGAAATTGGTTTTAAATGCTGATAAAACAAAGTTCATGTTGTTTTCTAAATCAAAAACAATCCCTAATGATCTTCTTTCTATTACTACTTCCCAAGGTTCAGAGATTGAGTTTGTGACTCAGTATAGGTATCTCGGGATTTTAATTGATGATGCTCTTTCCTTTGGCCCTCATGTTCAGCAATTGGTGAAAAGACTGAAAGTGAAATTGGGTTTTTATTTTAGAATTAAATCCTGCCTTTCCTTTGAGGCTAAAAAGAGGCTTGTTGCTGCCACTTTTATGTCTGTACTGGACTATGGTGATGTTATATATATGCATGCATCTTCTCAGTGTTTACATGCTTTAGACACTGTATATCATGGTGCACTAAGGTTCATAACAAATCTTAAATCTCTCACTCATCATTGTGTGTTGTATGCTCGGGTTGGATGGTCTGCTTTGTCCATCCGTAGACTAAAACACTGGCATATTTTTATTTATAAATCTATTCTGGGTTTACTTCCTTCATACCTTCATATGTACATCAGTAAAAAACATGTTGGTAGTTATAGCCTTCGGTCCCAGGAATTCTTCTTTCTGTCTGTTCCAGTGGTACGAACTGAATTAGGGAAGAAGGCATTTAAATTTGCTGCTCCCTCTGCTTGGAACAATTTGCAATTGACATTGAAACTTAAGGAGTTGGTTTCACTGGATATTTTTAAAGTGATGTTAAATGATTTGGAGACAGAAACAATGGTTTGTAGATGTTTTGATTAGTTATGCATGTGTTTAAATATGTATGTATGGATGTTATCTGTTAAACCCACACGAAATGTGTTGTCACTCTTGGCCAGGACGCTCTTGTAAAAGAGATTCTTAATCTCAATGTGCTTCTTTTCCTGGTAAAATAAAGGTTATAATAATAATAATAACATGATCCTTCAGAAATCATTCTAATATCCCGATTTACTGCTCAAGAAAACAGTTGTGCTGCTTTATATTTTTGTGGAATCCAATGTTTTTTCACCATTCTCTGATGAACAGAAAGTTCAAAAGAACAGCAATGACTGCTGACTCTATCGATATCAAACAGATTTAGCTCAAAGTCAATTGAGAAAAATCGACTTTTCTAAAGGTTCCAAAACAAAATCATCTAGCAACTATACCTTAAAAAATATATATTAAACTAAATATTTTTATCAATATTTTACTTCAATATTTTGAAGTACAGCAATTCTGTATATCGGGATTGCGCGCTGTCTGAGACGTCTTTGTTTGCGCGCTTCGGATGTGTCAGTCGGCGCGTGTAAGATCAATTTGTTTACATCAGCACGAGTTTGAAAATCACATTTCATTGGTTCAGACTCATGCCATCAAAAATTCACCATGAATATTCACAAAGTTGGAATGCTGTGCTTAAAAACGATACCAAACTGTGCTGAGGGGAAGCATATGTGGTGAAGCGAGCAGAGAAAAATGGCATTTCAAAGGAATGCCGTCTAAGGAAAGGTACATCTCTCTCCAAAAAAAACGTACAAATAAACAAACTTTTAGATGTTTAATTGCTATCTGGAGCATTTACAGTAGATCGCTAGACGAGGGTTTAATGAACTTTTTGTGAAAATCTCAAATTCGACCAAAATCGACATTTGTGACTTGTTTTGCCTGTAGCTCGTAATTAGCCCATGCGCATTCTGACTCATTTTGCCAGCACGGGTCATATATATATATATATATATGCAGCTATGCTTGGGCCCAAATATCTCTGTATTCTTTTATTCATTTCACACACAGCCAAAGTTCCTGCATGAGGCTGACCATAGGAATCAGGTAACAACATATGCCAATGCTTCTGTTTAACCTTTAACCCTCAGGGGTCTGACGATTCTTGGGGCCTGGAGAAGTTTTGACATGCCCTGACATTTGTGCTTTTTTCAGTTGTTCATAAACATATTAATGGAAAAAGTGTCATTACACTGTATTCAGCACAAACTAGGCTACCATAATATGTGAGGAACATGTATGTACATGTTTGTGTTTTTGAAGGAATAACGTTTATGCATGGTTATTGAAAAAACAAAAAACTTAAGTCACTGAAATAAAGCCAAAAAATATATATTAAATCTGTGTTCACAAGACTTCTGGGTATTGGAGGTTGTAGACTAGAGTTTTTGCTTCAAAATGAGGTAAGAATTATGCTGCCTGCTTGTTCATATAAAACAATAGAGAGATTTAAATTTTCTAAAACATATTTGGTCAAGAAACACAGTATGCGTGGAGGCGTGAATCATCATGAATAATGGGTGATTCTCAACTGAGAAGACAAAAGAATCGCATAAAAAGCTCTAATGACCTGCATAAATAATGAGCTCTTTCAGTCAGGTAGGCTGTGAAAAAATCTTCTGTTGATCATGTCTCAGTTCATCATAATGTAAATCAAACATACAGAAAAAACAGGAATACTGTGAAATATTATTACAATTTAAAATAATGGTATTCTATTATATTCTTTAAAATATAATGCATTTCTGTGATGCAAAGTGTCTGAACAATTATGTTACCTCTATGGCATTTCATATACACTAGCGGGGTTGGCTCACGTCGACAGTGTCTGTGTCCAAAGTTTCCCTGCCACACCAAACCAACGCTAAACAGCCCATGGCCAAGCAGCACGTCAGTTCTGTGCCTGCGCGAGATTAAATGCCTTTCCGAAACAGCAGGCGGCAGTAGCTGAGCAGCCAATCAGAATGATTAGATGGCCCGATGGACCGACGACCTCCGACACCGATTCAACATTTCAAATCGGCCGAAAAAAAGCAGATTTGAAAGTCAGAACTGATGAAGCGTACGACTCCAGTTAAAACTCTTTTCTGAAATGCAATGTTAAGTTTTTTTACACACGTCAGGCAGATATATATATATATATATATATATATATATAAAAATGGGTGTTGAAAGGGATTCTGCTGGAGTTGTAGCTGAATTTAGAGTGATAGCTAACAGTACACACTGCGTTAGAAAATGTATAAATAATACAGCTGGAAATGGAGTGAGTTCATCAGAGATTCAGCAAACATGAAGAACGATCACAGAAAAGCGCTCCACAGGTCATATCGCTGATATATACACTGTGACCTCGGCAGAGAATGTGGGGCGGATTTTCCCAAGCAAATTATTTCTTGCTTTCAGTCATATTTGCCATGATCCCGCAGTCTCTATGATTTGAAAAGACAAAACAGAGATGTGGATTTTCCTCGCCTTGTCCTCCCACTTTCAACAGCATTATGGTTTCTGACAGCAATCTGTCTGGGGGATATTTCAGCCGAAAGCAAAGTGGAATCTTCTGTTTTCCATCCCAGTAACCTCACGGGACATTACTGCATCCAAACTTCATCTACATCTATATAACAAATAAATATTTTGAATCAGCACCCTCGACTACAGAAGAAATAGAAGATTAGCATTTTTATTGGCATAAAGAGCCCTCAATATCCTACACATTCATTTGCTGCATTTCAATAAACCATCTGTAAACCGACATTGTTCCCAAATGGTTTGTTGCAGCTGAATAAGCAAACAAGAACAACATTTAATCCCTCATATTCTACAGAGAGAAATCAACACCTCAATCTGGGATTAAATTATTGTCTTGTTTGCTTAAGTGCAAGATCATGAAACAAAGGCATAAATAAACATTTAAAGGGCCATATTTGCAGTTTAATTACAGTCTGACAGGGCTCAGCGGTGGCTTGTGGCTTAATTAAAAGCTGAACATGAAGTCTGACTCTCTGCCACGGAGGATAACGGCTGCTAGGGTGCTAAATGCAGACGGTATCGCCTCAGGAATGGAGGTTTTTCAAACATGTTTCAAGTCTCTGAGGGCTTAGTAGTGCGTTTCGACTTCTATTCGAGGTGAGGAATTGCTAAGAGTTTTTAGGTCACTCAACTCAAACACCAACACCAGGTTTCAGATCAGGTATTTAAATGGATTGTGGAGCACCAGCTATGAAAGAAAACAATCTAGAAGCAACTGTGTGTGCAAAGAATCCTTATTAGATCACAAAAAAGCTTCAAACTACATGACTCTCAGGTATACTGCAAAAGTTTCACAGTGACTGAAGTATCTTGGTTTACCAACCCAAAAAAAAAAAAAAAAAAAACTATAAAGGCCCATATCCCGTAACAAAATCAATTGTCTATTTAAATTATACCTTTTAGCTATTCAGCCAATATCAATGTGTTTTTCATATATTTCTAAACCAAACACACTGAACATACATTCAGCTCATGGGTGTTCATCCAACACCTCGCGATCTGAAAAAAAAAATGCATAATTTAATTGAGATAAAGAAAAAGGACATGATGACAGGGATTTTTAAATACATTTTAAGCCAAGTGCAAAATTATGGGGGGTTGAGGGTGACTTAAATGTAAAAAAGTAGGATTATTAATATTAATATTAAATCAATATAAATTACTGAATATTTACAATATTACAATAATATATCTATTGCATCATACATTAAAGGGTTAGTTCACCCAAAAATGAAAATTCTGTCATTAATGACTCACCCTCATGTCGTTCCAAACCCATAAGACCTCCGTTCATCTTCAGAACACAGTTTAAGATATTTTAGATTTAGTCCGAGAGCTTTCTGTCCCTCCATTGAAAATGTTTGTACGGTATATTGTCCATGTCCAGAAAGGTAATAAAAACATCATCAAAGTAGTCCATGTGACATCAGTGGGTCAGTTAGAAGTTTTTGAAGCATCGAAAATACATTTTGGTCCAAAAATAACAAAAACTACGACTTTATTCAGCATTGTCTTCTCTTCCGGGTCTGTTGTATATCCGCTTTCACTCTACAGTGACGCTGCTGCGTCTTCTTTCCTGTTTTACGGCGGTTGGCATCCAGCTTATTGGTGCATTACCGCCCCCTTCTGTGTCACGGTTCACAGATACATTGTTTCCTTCTTGTCGCGTGCTCTGTGTTGTGACAGCTGTGGGTGTGTTTGGTGTCCTGTGTCGTGAGTGTTTTCGTCTGTTCCTGACCGGAGTTCCTGTTCATCTCGTCTTCAGTTCCAGTTGGTTGTCTACGTTTGTTCGTTCTATGTCTGGACCTTGGAATTAATCTTCACGTCACTTCTCGTCACTATCATTCACCTTCAACGGATCATCTCAGTCCCTGCGTCACTGGAAGCCTGCACCATTCATTGACTGTTTGTGTCTCTCTGTTTCTCTTGGAATAAATCTTCATAACTTGCAATTGCTTCCTGTGATTCATCATGACATTCTGCTCATGACAGTGACGCGATTAGGACATCCACGACATGCACACCTACGCACCATTTTAAAAAATATAGCAATACCAAAATACAAACAATGTAGAATAGCTTGAATGCAGCGTACGTCTCCCTCAGACTGTAAACGAAGCTCGGGCGCACCGGATAACACTTCAGCAGCGTCACAGTCTGGAGAAGAAGGGGGCGGTAATGCACCAATAAGCTGGATGCCAACCGCCGTAAAACAGGAAAGAATAAGAAGCAGCGTCACTGTGGAGTGAAAGCGGATATACAACAGACCCGGAAGAGAAGACAATGCTGAATAAAGTCGTAGTTTTTTGTTATTTTTGGACCAAAATGTATTTTCAATGCTTCAAAAACTTCTAACTTACCCACTGATGTCACATGGACTACTTTGATGATGTTTTTATTACCTTTCTGGACATGGACAGTATACCGTACATACATTTTCAATGGAGCGACAGAAAGCTCTCGGACCAAATCTAAAATATCTTAAACTGTGTTCCGAAGATGAAGTCATTAATGACATAATTTTCATTTTTGGGTGAACTAACCCTTTAAATACTTTATTAATATAAAGATGTATATTAAAGATGTATGCTTATATATACATTATCATTTTTACTTGACCAAGACAAACGTCAACCAATTGCAGCATGAAAATGAGTGAACGATCCTTTAAAAATCTGTCTCCATAAAAGTTCATGGATAATTTGCATATTAGCTTTAAGTTCAGAAGAAGATCAGACACAACCATGAAGACTGAACTGCAAAAGACTTGAAAACATGCAGCCGGAGATGCCAATGCTCTGGGTACGCTGTAATTAGGTATAGGTAATTATTTTGTTCACTTGAAATGAACATGATTGGGTTTTAACTGGGATTTAATGATGTGTCATTGTACTCCAGAGGTTTGGCAGCCTGAGCTCCTCACACAGGTGCGCATACGTTTATTGCCTTGTGTTCTGCAGGTGTCTGAAGCGGCTGCTTTGGCCTGTGATCCAGCTAAAGAAACTCAGGAGACGGTCTTTCAGAGTGCGGGACGAAAACTCCTCATCATCCATTCTCAGTTCTGTCACCTGAGGGACAGGAGCGCATGGATACACATCTTGTTGATACGAGTGCTCAAACTGACACAATTGGGACCCTTGAGAGCTGATTCAACACTCTGCACACAGGGCATGTACTGTGTGTCGGTTCATTTGACAGTGTGGTTCCAGAGATATCAGGTCTATGTGCTCAGTACCTGTGAGGCGATGTATTTCTCCAACGGACTCTCGACCCTGGGCGAGCTGACCATTGGATTGTCGCTTAGGTGGTCCTGTGGGGGATCCTCATTCAGCAATTGTTTGCCTTTGAAGTTATGGACCACACACACCACCTGAAAACAAAGATTTATTACATTATTTAAGGGAAAACACAGGATTTTCTTGATCTTCTAGTTTAATGATATTCTAATGTTCACAATGCAAAGTTCCCTCCCCAGTTCACCTTAAAATCAGTGTAAACTACATCAGTATGGAGAGGTTATCCAATCATAACATTTACATAGAGAAGTACTAATGTAACAATAATCAGCCTGATTATAAAATGGTAGTGGTAACTAAATTGACTTAATACCAAAAATAATAAATAAATAAATAAATAAATTAAATAATATGAAAGTGTAAAGTATGGAACTTTGAAAGGAACACCTCTAGCAGGAAATAATGTAAAACATCAGCAGAAGAGAGAGAGAAGCTGTATGAGTGCCAGAGGAGATGCATGAGTGCCAGTGTACAATGAAAGAACGGATTTCTAAAATATTATTGGGGAACAACAACAACAACAACAACAACAAAAAACAAGCAAAATATAATTTAAGTGAAAGCAAGGGTGAATGTAAGGATTCGTGCAGTTGTTGATTGTGATGAAGCTCTGGAATAGTGTCAACATAATAAAGCTGCTCTGTCAATGAAGCATAAAAGCACAAACTTAATACAATGACACTGTGTAGCACACAGCCAGGGACAATCTTGTGTCAAAGTGGGAAGAAAGAGTGAAATAACTGTAATTTTGTTAGCAGTCATGTGAGTCCTCTACACATAAAGAGGAACATACTGTAGCTCCTTCTCTTCCCACTCTTATAAATAGAATGATAGATAGAACATTAGAATGACAGATTGATAGAATGATAGACAGACAGATAGATACCTGTAGAAAGAAATATAGACAATAAGACAGATAGAAACACAGACAGACAGACAGATACCTGTAGATAGAAAGATATAGCGATGGATATAATGATAGAAAGATATAGACGGATGGACAGATAGACAGACAGATAGATATACAGAAAGAATGACAGACAGAAAGAATGACGACAGACAGATAGACGGACGGACAAGTAATTAGATAGATAGAACGATAGATAGAACGATAGAACGATAGAACGATAGAACGATAGATAGATAGATAGATAGATAGATAGATAGATAGATAGATAGGCAAAAAGAATGATGGAGGGATAAACTGAAAGAAAGAATGATAGAGGGATAGACTGACAGAACAATAGATAGAAAGATAGACAGATAGATAGAACGATAGATAGATAGAACGATAGATAGATAGAACGATAGATAGATAGAACGATAGATAGATAGATAGAACGATAGATAGATAAAACGATAGATAGACAGACAGAACGATAGAAAGAAAGATAGACATAGATAGACAGAACGATAGATAGAACAATAGATAGGCAAACAGAAAGAATGATAGATAGATAGATAGATAGATAGATAGATAGATAGATAGATAGATAGATAGATAGATAGATAGATAGATAGATAGATAGATAGATAGATAGATAGATAGATAGATAAAACGTTAGATAGACTGACAGAACGATAGAAAGAAAGATAGACATAGATAGATAGAACGATAGATAGGCAAACAGAAAGAATGATAGAGGGATAGACTGATAGAACAATAGATAGATAGATAGATAGATAGATAGATAGATAGATAGATAGATAGATAGATAGATAGATAGATAGATAGATAGATAGATAGATAGATAGATAGAACGATAGATAGATAGAACGATAGATAGATAGAACGATAGATAGATAGATAGATAGAACGATAGATAGATAGATAGAACGATAGATAGATAAAACGATAGATAGACTGACAGAACGATAGAAAGAAAGATAGACATAGATAGACAGAACGATAGATAGAACAATAGATAGGCAAACAGAAAGAATGATAGATAGATAGATAGATAGATAGATAGATAGATAGATAGATAGATAGATAGATAGATAGATAGATAGATAGATAGATAGATAGATAGATAGATAGATAGATAGATAGATAGATAAAACGTTAGATAGACTGACAGAACGATAGAAAGAAAGATAGACATAGATAGATAGAACGATAGATAGGCAAACAGAAAGAATGATAGAGGGATAGACTGATAGAACAATAGATAGATAGATAGATAGATAGATAGATAGATAGATAGATAGATAGATAGATAGATAGATAGATAGATAGATAGATAGATAGATAGATAGATAGATAGAACGATAGATAGATAGAACGATAGATAGATAGATAGATAGATAGAACGATAGATAGATAGATAGAACGATAGATAGATAAAACGATAGATAGACTGACAGAACGATAGAAAGAAAGATAGACATAGATAGACAGAACGATAGATAGAACAATAGATAGGCAAACAGAAAGAATGATAGATAGATAGATAGATAGATAGATAGATAGATAGATAGATAGATAGATAGATAGATAGATAGATAGATAGATAGATAGATAGATAAAACGTTAGATAGACTGACAGAACGATAGAAAGAAAGATAGACATAGATAGATAGAACGATAGATAGGCAAACAGAAAGAATGATAGAGGGATAGACTGATAGAACAATAGATAGATAGATAGATAGATAGATAGATAGATAGATAGAACGATAGATAGATAGAACGATAGATAGATAGAACGATAGATAGATAGATAAAACGTTAGATAGACTGACAGAACGATAGAAAGAAAGATAGACATAGATAGACAGAACGATAGATAGACAGAACGATAGATAGATAAAACGATAGATAGACTGACAGAACGATATAAAGAAAGATAGACAGATAGACAGAACGATAGATAGATAGAACAATAGATAGATAGAACGATAGATAGATAGAACAATAGATAGATAGAACGATAGATAGATAGATAGAACGATAGATAGATAAAACGATAGATAGACTGACAGAACGATAGAAAGAAAGATAGACATAGATAGACAGAACGATAGATAGAACAATAGATAGGCAAACAGAAAGAATGATAGAGGGATAGACTGACAGAATGACAGATAGATAGAGGGATAGAATGATAGAACGATAGATAGAGGGATAGACTGACAGAAAGAACAATAGATAGATAGATATATATAGAACAATAGATAGATAGAATGATAGACTGACAGAACGATAGACAGAAAGAAAGATAGACATAGATAGAACGATAGATAGACTGACAGAATGATAGATAGAAAGAAAGATTGACAGATAGAACGATAGATAGATAGAACGATAGATAGAACGATAGAACAATAGATAGATAGATAGGCAAACAGAAAGAATGATAGAATGACAGAAAGAACGATAAATAGACAGACAGACACATGGGAGCTTTATAATAAAGCTTAACATAAACCCTCATTGCCGTGTTCTGCTTGCACAGCTCACTGTACATAAATCTCCAATCCAAATGTGTATTTGTATGTTGCTGAGCATCTGCTTTTCCTGACTTCAGTGCAAAAGCTGTAGATGATATTAATAAAAAGCTCCAACACAGCAGCCAAGGGCCAAAGTAGGTCACACATTCTGTTGGTAGTTTATATTCTGCCATCATATATGCAACTTCTGGGTCTCAAGACTCCAGCTAAACAGAGCATGTTTGAATCACTAACCCATTGTGGAATAAATGAGGCCGATATCTTATAGAGTGGGCTCCTTACGCGACAAGAAAGCTTAGCACACGCAATTTCAATAATTGGAGCGTGTCAGCTAATCACATGTTTCTTTGTGCATTTCCTCCAACAAAACGGCAGCTAAATGTTTTCATAAATCACGATCTTAGTCGCCGGAGAGGATCTGTAATGGCCTTGCAGCAGGGCTAAACACTTCTCTTTGACACTCAAGACCAGAGGCTGATGTGCCAGCATGATTTTACATTTGCTAAATTGTGCTTCAGAATGTCTTTTATTTCTGCTGAAGAAAAAAAACATACAGGTCTATAATGACAGTTGAGTAAATGATGACAGAATTTTGGCAGGTACTAATAATGATAAATTGAAAGTTGATGCAGCTGCGCTCAATTCTCTCCTTTCTGACATGCCACTGAATCGAAATCCTCCAATACAATAACTGCACTGCCACACTGTTTGTTCAGCACCAACACTACCTACTTCCAGTCAAGCAAATAATCATTAAAGAGCTCTGTTTGACAGTTCATTACAAGAGAAATATCTCTCAGACCACTCAGGAATACTTTTCTTTATCTTGACTGAAATGAAGTTAGACAGGAGTTATAACATGTTTTAAATTATTTAATTCACTCTCTGATTAAGGAAATCACAAGAGGGAAATCTTTTTGCGACAAAATCACAACCTGAATTGACACCAAAGCTTTGCTAATGGTATATCATAGCATCTCTAAAAAGTTCCTTTGTGGCTGTGTGGTTTGTCAGACACTAAACAGTCTTTGTGGCTCCATAGCTTCTGGGCGTCTCAGGGTGCGAGACCTACATCAGAGAGATGTTTTCATCTATTATTCCAGGACATTATCTTAAATCAGGCCTTATCTGCACATTGGGCTGGAGGCTGTCATAAACAAAACAAATTTGAACGCTTAAACATGAATCACACGCAGTGGGCTCTCTCATTAGCGGTGCTTGCTAAGACAAACATTACTACTAGTAACCATCTTGCAACATCTGAAAAGCAACTTGTTCTAAGTATCAAATTTGCATGCACTTCTGTTCAAAAGTTTGGAGTTAGTAAGATTTTTAAATGTTTTTAAGTCTCTTACGCTTATTAAGACTAAAATACCAAGATTAAAAATATAATATAAACAGCAATATTGTTAAATATTACAATTTATTCCATTACTCCAGTCTTCAGCATCACATGATCCTTCAGAAATCATTCTAATATGCTAATATGCAGCTCAAAAAACATTTTTTGTCAATTTTTTTCATGTTTCTTTGATGAATAGAACATTTAAAAGAATATTATAAATGTTTTAGCAACATTACTGTCACTTTTGATCAATGTTATGCATCCTTGCTGAATAAACAAATTGATTTCTTTAAAACAATTACTGACCGCAAACTTTTGAATGGCAGCATAAACACGTTTGATGCTTCAAAAGATCAATTTTTTCTTCCTTTTGTCTGGAACTTCAGTCAATTCACTGTGCAAGCCAACCTAATTAGCAGCTAGCATGAAAAAGATCCCATTCCGGTGTTATTCTACTGCATGTGCCAAGAATCGGTCCTTCCAGACGTTTCTGCATGCTCAGGATGGTGGAGAGAGCTTGAGATTTGGTACATTACATGCGGAATTTACCACATGTGAAGTTAAATTTCATGGATTTTCTTTCAGGCTACCTTTTTACCCCAAAATATGGCATTCTTTCCAGACCAACCATCTGCTCCCAGTCCTTAGAGAAAGAAAATTTGCACCTGAAGTCCTTCAAAATGAGAGTCATTGTGCTTGACTGTAGTGCTATAAAACTTATGGTATCTTTAAGGGGTTGGACTCAAGAAGACACAAACGCATTAGCATTTGCTCTAAGCTCCGGTGCCCTGAGAGGAAAACTGTATCATGATGTGCCCAGATGTGGGTGGTGGAACGAGGGTGAAATCCATCTTCTTGCATTTGGCAGCTCTACACAACACAATTGGCTTTAAAGCAGGAAGAGGCCTAGAGCATAGGGTCTGCAACAGGGCTGCATGCTGGCATGAGTTTAGCTGGCCCTCTAAAATGTCAATATGTGAGCAATTCTTCTACTTAACTTCCCACCAACATTATCCTTTCTCTATCCTGTTATTCTTGCTAAATGAGCTATATGTAATTTGCTCTGGACTTCTGCCACTCAACTCCATGTTTGTCACTAGTGTTAGTTTACCAAAAAAAGGAAAATTCGGTCATCATTTACTTACCCTCATAGTTTGTGCATTACAAAACTACTGTATGGCTTTACAAGACTTGCATGAGAAGGATTCCCACACTTTTTGACCAGTGAGTTTCTATGGCTTTTCTGTTTAAAAGTGAAGTGAAGTGACATGTGGCCAAGTATGGTGACCCATACTAGGAATTTGTGCTCTGCATTTAACCCATCCAAGTGCACACACACAGCAGTGAACACACACACCGTGAACACACACCCGGAGCAGTGGGCAGCCATTGCTGCGGCGCCCGGGGAGCAGTTGGGGGTACGGTGCCTTGCTCAAGGGTCTCACCTCAGTCTAGGGCTGGACAATAATTCAATATCAATATATATCGCGATATAATTTTTTTCGATAACGATGATATGATTTTTAAACACATTTCCGGTATTTCGATATAACGTTACATTACAACATTTCTCACTTACTTGAGTCGCAGCCGTTAGAAAGAGCAGAACGCGATTGGCTATTTGCGTGATGACGTACACCACAGAAAAACGCTGCCATCAGCGTATCTATTGGTTAATATGGTTTGTTTAAAATAGCAACGTGGAAAACAGACAGAGTTCAGATAATGTATGTTTCAGTCGATGGATGCACAAAACGTTACAACAACGATAATCAGAAAGCGTGGACAAAACAGTTTACAAAGAGTGACTGTTAACAGCTAGTGCCGTATGCTCTAATGTCCATTTACGCCGTCATCACCCGGGTGCAGGCCCGTCGCCAAGGGGGGGCATTAGGGGGCAGTGCCCCCCCAGATGACACAACGTGCCCCCCTAATAGTCATCCAGCAAACTTCCGATTGAGAGCAAAAACCTTATTTGTGGATCTGGCTATTTACATATTCCAGAACGAAATGTCTTCAGCAGCATTTAGCTCATAGGAAAACTCTCTCTACAACGGTTCGGCGATGGACTTGAGACTATTTTCTCACTCAAACCACTGCCTACCTGCTGCTGCTTCTGATTGCTTGTAGAGGGAAAAACTGCACATAACTACTGGTCTAGGATCAGTTAATATTAGCATATTGGCGAAACATATTTGGCAAATGATCCAGTGCGCCTCTGTGTTTGCACTCTGAAGAACGACAATACTTTAGAACGTTGGAGTGTTGAGCACTGTAGCTAATCACGAACAAATCTGTTGATTTCTAGAACGAATTATAATGAGGGAATATTAGCCAGCGTCTACAACTCAAAATCCACTCGCCGCTCAAAACGAGTTTTTGTTCAGTGCTAACTTAAACACCTCTGACGTGTCATTGCGTTCCAGAAATAAACAGATTTTGGTTAACAAAAAATTATGTAAATTGTTATGTAATTATGCAGTCAGTTTAATTCATTGTTACAGGACTTCTTGAGATCGCAATGAACTAAGATAAGCGAGATTTTTTACTGATTATAAAGAGAGCGCCTTTTGCGCACTCTGTGCCAAATTCCGTGTGCGTAATCTGTTAAAATTAACAGTGGTTTGTGAACGTAAACACTTTATTAACAAATAATAATTTATCAGCAGTGTTTATGTTGGGATATGTAGGTTGTGCTGTGACAAGTAAGTTAAAGCTATTTCGAGGAAATCTGTTTAAATATGTTTTTAAATGGAAATCGCATCTCCTTACCCTGGAGTTGGTTCACCCTCCGCCTGAGCATAAAATTCATATTTAACGCATTATTACACAAAACGGAACTCGAAACATAATTAGGCCGTATTTATTAATGACTATCACTCGGAGATCTGCCGCCTTCAACTATTTTAATGGTGAGTGCACTCAAAAGTCTTAGTTACACTTAAATATGCTATAGATGTAGGCTAGCCTATTTATTGCTGTTTTGGTATGTATCATTTTTATTATTGTGCTGTTCGAGGAATTGAAAAGCTTTTGTGTCTCGTGTTTGCAAATTATATTGCCATAATGCAAAGGGGTTTCGTTTTTGGTGTAGTTTAATTAGGATCGAGTATCTTGTGTTTTTGTGGTAATATAGAACTTTATTTCATTATAGAAGTCTATTTCATTAATAATAAATACGGGGCATTATTATTTTGGCGAACGTCTGTTTATCAGATTATAAAAATGTGTGCCCCCCTATGGAAACCGAATGCCCCCCCATTCTATATGTTCTGCCGACGGCCCTGCCCGGGTGTTGATAGCGCGCGAGCGCAGGTGAGACCTGAACAGCACACGATGCTATCTGTGTTTAAACTAAACTCATTTAAGCTTTGCTGATTTAAACCTTCAAGAACAAGACGCGAAAGAGAACTCGCACGCGCTGTGAGAAGATTTGTGTGCGCTCATGCGACGCGCGCACACGCTTATTTCAGTCAGCGCGCAAATACTGAGTTCTCTTTCACGTCTTGCGCTTCGGCGGACAAATTCATACAAAAATTAAGTCAACATGCCCGTCTTGGCGAGTATCCTAGCAAACATAGTCGGTTATGTCTTAAGTGAACGTATAACAGTCGAGAAAGACATCGCATGTGTAACAGTATATGTAGCTACTGGATCGTGCATGTCTTAAAAGGGAAAAAACTATTCCTGCTGCCTGTTTTTAATGTTAAATCAAACAAGAAATAACAAAGAAATCACTCACTGCTCTTGACTGAATAGTTTTTGTAACTTCAATAATGATTAATACTATTTATTTTATACAGTAAAGATAATATGCAGTGTTGTTTTATATTTGATTACTTTATCCATTCTGTACCTGAAAACTGCTGTTAGATACCTGAAAACCTGAAAAGCACTGTTTATTTTATTTGAATATTTGCTTTATTGTACTTATTTGTGATGTATTTATTTGCTTGTAGTTTGATCGTTTGTTCTTATTTTCTTTATTTTTATTTGACAGTAGTCTTATTTTTAGGGTCACGGTTTCGGTACGTGCTAATAGCACATACCGAACTGTACCAAAACCGTGACCCTAAAACCGTGATACGAACCGAACCATGAGCAATTTGAACCATTGCACCCCTAGTGTCATCAACACTCAACAATGTTCCTGCCCCAGCAATGTGTTTTTGTTGTTTCTCACTGTTTTTTTCTGTTTTTACTTTTCACAATCTTTATCTTGGCTGAAGCACTTTTGTTTTAATCTATATTAAGGATAATAAAATCAGCCTACTTTATAGTTTAATGTTAAAGATATTAATATTACAAAAGTGAGTGAGTCTTGTTTATTTTTTATGTTTGTATGAAGGCTAAATACAAATAAAAGCTGAACATAAATTTATTTGTACTGTTTTTATTTCTTAAATATTATATAGTTTTATAGGAAGAGATTTCATAGATTTGGCAAATTCATTTTTCAGACGTTGTGGCCATTCTTGGCAGTTTTTCTGAGGCTATTATATAGTTCATATCGATATCGGAATTATATCGTATCGACCGAAATTAAGAATTATATCGTGATATAAATTTTGGCCATATCGTCCAGCCCTACCTCAGTCGTGGTATTGAAGGTGAGGAGAGCGCTGGACATTCACTCCCCTCACCGACAATCCCTGCCGGACCTGAGACTCGAACCCATGACCTTTGGGTTACAAGTCTGACTCTCTATCCATTAGGCCACGACTGCCCCGGAAGAGGATTAGGGCAGAGCAATAAGAAAAAAATAAAACCATCTCGAGATTAAAGTTGTTAAATTTCGAGAAAAAAGTCGAGATAAAATATTGAGAATAAAGTCATTAAATTACGAGAAAAAAATCGTTAAATTACGAGAACAAATTCGTAAAATTATGAGAAAAATGTCGTTAAATTTCGAGAAAAAAGTCGAGATAAAATGTTGAGAATAAAGTCATTAAATTAACGAATTTATTCTCGTAATTTAACGACTTTTTTCTCGTAATTTAATTACTTTATTCTCAACATTTTATCTCGACTTTTTTCTCGAAATTTAACGAGTTCTCATAATTTAACGACTTTTTTCTCGTAATTTAATGACTTTATTCTCAACATTTTCTCTCAACCTTTTTCTCGAAATTTGACGAGTTTTTTTCCTCGTAATTTAACGAGTTTATTCTCAACATTTTATCTCGACCTTTTTCTCGATATTTAACAAGTTTTTTCTCAAAAATTTAAAACTTTAATCTTGAGATGGTTTTATTTTTTTATTATTGCTTGGCCCTAATCCTCTTCCGTAGTTTAATTTTGATTACTACATTAAAAAAAAAAGAGACTGTATTCATAAAAAGCAATTTCTAGCAGATTTTTTTTTTTTTTCACAATATGTTAGCAATATACAGTCCTTGAACATTGCATTGAACATCCTTGAACATTTCATTCATTAATACAATTTATTCACTATAGTTTAAAAAAAACTGGTAATAAAATATGACAAGATCTCAGAGTTAAACTGTCAGAAAAAATAATCTTAATGGTGTCAGATAACACTTAAGCATAACATAGTCAGTTCAAATTGTCTGAATAATTTTTGGTTGCAAATTTTTATAAATTTTACTGGTAGTCCACCGTATGAAGAATTTTTGGGTATAATATGTCACAGTTTACTTTATTTTGCTATTCTCACTTACATAAATGAACTATAGTGTCCTGCACCCACTAGTAAAAATCTATCAAAAATATCAAAAATGTCTGAATAATTTTTGGTTTGACTGTATATGTTGCTATAGTTAACAACAAACTATTAAAACGTTTTCAAATTTAAATAAAGATGACCTAAAGTAAATTATAAATTTTAAAACTATTATTATAACTATTAAATTATTTAAAAAAAATTAAAACAAACGTAAAAAATTAGTAGTGTTGTGTTAGCAACTAACTGAAATAAGTGTAGGCTGAAGTACTAAAATTACTAAAACTAAAAAAAAGCTAAATTGAAATATTTAAAAGAGACAAAAGCACATTACAAAGTTACTAAGATTTAAACTCAAATCAAAACTGAAGACATAAAAACAATAAGCTAATTCAAAATATGACTACTATAATACTATAAAAATATTAATATATAGGTCTGATCATGACTATTCAAGATCGTTGTCCGGTGTAAAGTCCAATCAGATATAGCCATGCAAATAGGGGAATTTTTAGTTAACACTGAAATGTACATATTAACTATTTTACATATGTACTCGAGAAATAAAAATGTAAAAAAAAAGTCAATATAAGATTTTATTCATTTCTTGACTTTGACTGAAAATTCCATTAAAATTCCGTGATATTTCCAGGTTTTCCATGGAACCCTAAATAAAGTGCACAAGCCTAATGGACTACATACATACTTTGGAGCTTTTCAGTCCCCATCCCCATTAACACTCATTGTACAGAAAAGTTCAGCCGGGACATTCTGCAAAACATCTCATTTTTATGTTCCACAGAAGAAAGAAAATTGTATAGGTCTAGAATGAGATGAGGGTGAGTAATAAATGATGACAGAACTTTAATTTTGTGTCAACTGCTCCATAGAGCCTAACAGAAATATACAACAGGAAACTGATGAAAAACTTACTAGAAAGGTGGCGATGGCCACACCGATGATAAACCCTGCGATGACGTCAGACCAGTGGTTTCGATACTCTGCCACCCTGTTAATACCCGTTAGAAAAGCCAGGCACATCAGACCCAAAGACATGACTGGTTTAGCCAGACGAGTTCCTTTGGCTTTCACTGTAAATGTAATGTACATCTGAAATCAGAGAAAAACAAAGTAACAAATGATTAGATTTTATTATGCAACCATTTGTGCTTTATCTCACACAACCTAGCTCTACCCCTCGATTAGTAGGTATTCAAATACACTTGGTCACTTTATGTGTTTTTTAAGGGTTGGATAGTTAACCAAACATAAAAATATCAAATGTAAATATAAATGTAAAATATTTGAGATGCAGATGTCAATGGTTATCAGGGCACATACATAATCCGTCTTCCTTCCAAACAGAACCATGTCAGCATACGGAGACTCCGGAACCTCATAATCATAACTGAGACATATGGAGCACCACAAAACTTGAATACCAATTGCCATATAGGGCAAAGAGAGCCTTAAACAGTGACAGAAACTGTTGTTATGGTTACCTCCTCAGATGAATGTGACTTCTGTTAGCAAGCATCTATTTGTGACTAGGTGAAAATATGTGCTCTGACTAACTTATAACATCTGTGGTTACTGAAACGTTTGATGTACTAGCCATCTCAACCTTTTGTTTCGTAATGCATACCCTGTTTTTCAGACATATCAGATGGAAAAAACAGAGGAAAAACACAAGGAAAATGGTTGCAATGCACTAAAACTTACTCTGAACTAACACAAAGTCCATTAGCATATTTTCACATGCAGGATGAGAAAAAGATTTGAGGGTAGAGATGCACAATATATTAAAAGAAATTCAATGTGCGATGAAAAAAAGCGTTGAAAGTAAACAGCATATGAGAATGACACAGAAGAAGATATTGTTGAATAAAAGTCATTATTTTCAAAAAAGTATTCTACTTTTAAATTAAGATTGAACCACTGTAATCATGTCGACTATTTTAGCGATGTCTTTAGTACCTTTCTGGACCTTGAAAGTGGTGGCTAAATTACTGTCTATGGATGAGTCAGACACCTCTTGGATTTCATCAAAAATATCTTAATTTGTGTTCCGAAGATGAACGAAGGTCTTACGGGTGAGGAACGACATGAGGGTGAGTAATTAATGACAGAATTGTCATTTATGGGTGAACTAACCCTTTAAGGCTGTGTATTAATGGTTGAGTCCTATGAAAGGATATAGGCATGTCATTGTGTGTGTATGAGTGTGTATATTTTCTAAGGGAGGCCCATGAGGAGGTGAACAGCTATCAAACACACATTTCAGGCAAGGCAAGTGCCAAAAGCAAGCCTAACAATTTGTGTTGTAACTTTAAAAGTCATGTCATAGCAAAGTGAAAGAGAAAACATGAATAAATGTGGGACAGTCCTGCCGACTCATTCTTGAGTATGCATGTGTGTCAGCGCTGAAGGTCGTAGATAATCAGTCATCACTCCTGAGGATGCCACACAAAGACAGTAATTGTTGGCTTGTGCGAGTTTGAGACACTACAGCACCGTCTCTTGTATAGTCTCACTTTTTCAGTGTCTCTCTCTAGTATTCAAAGGTCATTGTCACAATGTGACCTGATTTTATTCCGTCTGAGGAGTTGAGGTGAGCAGGCATTTTCAGTGTCCTTAAATCTCAATATGTATGACTTAGTTTTTATATGATGCATACAAAATACTGTAATGCACTTACAATGGACGTCTATGTGTCAGGGCATACTGGAGGTTTTAAAAACAGAAATGTGAAGCTTGTGTTTTTGTTCTAGCAGTTATATAGTGTTATTTAAGCAGCAAAGTCATTTGGCATTATTTAAAGTTCCCTTATGGCACTTTTCCACTGCATAGTACAGTTCGGTATGGCTCAATACGGCTCACTTTCTGGTGCTTTTCCACTGCAAGGGACAACTCGGTATGGACCGGTATGGCTTGCTTAAATGGTACCACCTCGGTTCAGGTTCCGAGCGTGCCGTACCGATACTAAATTTGACGTGTAAACCCTGCAGATCACTGACTGGTTAGAGAGAACCAGCGTCATTGAATTTGAAATATAAGACACCAAACCCACTAAAATTAAATAGTCAGTAACAGCCACCACAGTATCATTTGTTCGCGAAATGACTTGCTTTAAATGACTTTCACACGCAACTTGAAAAAATAAATGTCTATATCGTGGTCAGTAGATGAGGTGCAGACTCGTTGGTAGACGAGGCCAATAAGGCGGCGTAACTATAATGGTCATTTAACGTAACTATAAAATCCCACCCATTTTGAAGAGGTACTAACTGCAATGGAAGAGCAAACCGAAAGTGAAGCGAGCCAAGCCGTGCCGTACCGAACTAAGCAGAGACGAATAGTATCACGCAGTGGAAAGCGCCATTACAGGTGCGCTATGTAAGAATGACAACTAGTGGTTGAAATGGGTATTGCAGTCCAAATTCAAAATATTGTTTGCCCCGCCCCTCCTCCTCAGACTCATTGCTCACGCGGGTTGCCAGTTTGAGGACACGCAACAGGAGCGAGCTCAATTGACATTGGAAAGCAAGGAGACTTACACACTGTAAATTGATGAGTTGATTTATTGGTTTGATGAGTTGATATCGCATTTTAATATGCTCCCGTTCATAGAGATATTTAGATGGAAGCTGAGGCTTTTTAGTTTGGGTAGAATCTGCAATCTCTGACCCAGTTTGTTCGCTGGCTTCCATGGCTGAAATTCGCTGCATATGTTTTCCGGCAACTGGCAACTTGGGGTGGCGAAATACTATTGGGTAAATTGGCAATGTGTGATTTTGCACAGACCAAAACAAAAACAGACATTTCCGCCACAGAACGCACATTTCAAATGTTTTTTTTGAAAAAAACTATAGAATTTTAATATCAGCTGTAACACACTAACATTCAAAGGTTAGAGGTAAGGTGAATTTAAGGTTAAA
Source organism: Chanodichthys erythropterus (assembly GCF_024489055.1). NCBI lineage: Eukaryota > Metazoa > Chordata > Actinopteri > Cypriniformes > Xenocyprididae > Chanodichthys > Chanodichthys erythropterus. Next base: position 13,834,787 of record NC_090243.1, on the reverse strand, counting down.
AGGTAAGATTATTATTTTTTTCTTTTATGCTCAAAGAGCCTGCATTTATTTGATAAAAAACAAAATGGTCAAAAAGTAATATTCTGAAATATAACCATTTAAAAAAAAATGTGAACATATTTTATCATCAAGTCTTCAGAAATCATTCTAATATGCTGATTTGCTGCTAAAAAAACATTTCTTATTATTATTGATTTTGAAAACAGTTGTGTGGCCTAACATTTTTGTGAAAATCACCTTTTTTGGGGAACTTTAATAAACAAAGTTCAAAAGTACTGCATTTATTTTTGAAATAGTAATAGTAGTATAGACTTTTCTTTTGTTGCAAAAAAAATTCACTTTTGATCAAATATGTCCTTACTGAATAAACATATTCATTTCTTTAAGAAAAAAATTCTTACCGACCCCAAACTTTTGAATGTTCGCTGAATTATTTTAATATCTGTCTATCACTACTTAAAAAAAAAAAAACACAGTCACACTTTAGATTAGGGTCCAATTCTCACTATTAACTAACTATTCACTATGACTTTTGCCTTAACAACTACCTTACTATTAATAAGCAGTAATTAGGAGTTTATTAAGTTTAGGTATTGGGTAGGATTAAGGATTTAAAATATTGTCATGCAGAATAAGGCATTAATATGTGCTTAATAAGTACTAAAAAACATCAAATATCCTAGAAATATGCATTATTGTTAATAAGAAACTAGTTAATAGCGAGAATTGGACCCTAAACTAAAGTGTTACCGAAAAAACGTTTAACTTGGAAGTATGTCAGACTCCAGAAGTGAAAAAATGGGTTGTGAGCACTATTGTATGTTGACTTTTCATGTGTCCTACATTTTGCATGTGCGATTCAGAAGCTGGTTGAGTCCTCAGTCATCTGCCTTCAGGGCTACTGTCAAAAACCATGTAGTCTTTGTGAATGCAACAAAACGTCATCTCTCAGGTCAAGGGCAGAGCCTCTGGACTGCCTGAAAGCAGCTCAAAGTAAGTTGTCAAAATATCAATTTTACACACTGTTGCACAGCCGTGAACTTCTTCCCCAAGAGATACAATGTCTCATTTCTGTCAGGTCGACTGGCCATCAGCTGTGATATACTTTCATTTACATCATCTGAAGACATAAAAGACATTTTTATTGTATTTGCAACAGTTATCATGTTCAGGATTGAGAACGTCACATTAAAAGAGTATTTGATCAATGACTCTCTCAGTTTTTGGAGAAAAGTCAATCCCACAGGACTTTGACAAATTCACGAAACTCTGGGCTGACTCACAACATCCGGCCATCTATTCTGACTTCATTGCCACCTCATTCTTCAAAAGTGAAAAAAGTGTTAATATGTATTAGCAGATCTGTTCCAAAACCTAGTGAGCTACTCCCTACTTAGACTGCAGACTCTTAATTGAAATGGATCCTTATAAGAGACCAATTTGATTGGCTGTTCTTCAAATTTTTTCACTTTTAAAAAACTGCATTGTACATGAACTATTCTAAAATTACTTAAACCTGTTAAATACCTATACACATGACCGACATATGGAAATCTACAATTGTGAATATTTTATCAATGCAAAACTCATTCGATCAGCCTCCTTTACAAAAAAAAAAAAAAAAGCAGCAGTCGCATACTCAGTGTGGAGTATTTAATCTAGATTATCAACCTTTTAATCTCTAATTAATCACAATGTTAAAGAGGAAGAATTTATCTAACTGCAGAACATACAAGCAAAACAACAGCTCTACACTTAGATGTGACTGATCTGTTCATTTGATTGGAAAAGCACGTTCGTTCAAAGACACGAAGAGTCAAAAAGTCAAAAATTTGCAGAAAGTCAAAAATTCAAAGCTCTCTGACACAGTCCTAGACACTAATCAGACTCCTCGTGTCTACATTAATAATCGAACCTCCCGGGACACCGTGATTCTCTCCGAGTTCTAGCCATCAGGGCTCGACTCAACTAACAGCCGGTATGAGATATTCTCACTCCCCACGGAGTGTGATTTCCTTGTGGGCCCGGCGCACATCTGCAGCAGCATCACTGATGAAAGAGAGGGCTAAACTGAGCCAGATGCTCATTACTTGATTTTTGGATTCTGTCCTTCATAGTCTGCTCAGCTGTACGGGACGTCTCGCATCATAACCGGGTCATTGTAGCTAATTAGACCATGAAGTGAAAAATTAAGGGAAGCCATAAAAGTGGTGATTAAAATGGGAATGAATAAGTAAAGCTCATATGTTATCTAATTTTTGGGGCTGGTTAGTGCAGCCCATTTCTAAAATGATTTGCGGGATGTATCATTCAGCAAAGATAATTCATTCAGTTTTGATGGCAACAGGCAAAAAATTAGATTTTTTTGCTACGCTGTAAAAAAAAAAAAAAAAAAAAAAGATATTTTAACTCATCCAAATAAAGTAATTTCGACCTTTTTTTTAATCTCAATTCATTTCGATTTTTAATTTTAATGTAATTTATGTTGAAATGACTTGTACAGCCAATCTGATTATACTTAAAAATTCAAGGCAACAGTTAAGTTGTAATAGGTGGAAATTTTTCAGACTGCATATACAACTTAAATTTGTATTGTCTGTAGTTTGAACTGCAAATATATATATTATAATTTAATAATAATATAATATATTTTTTTAAAATTAAATCGAGATCCAAAACTGAAATTGGATTAAAATCTATCCAATTAGTTGTTCATAGTCTCAATGGCAAAAAATAGCAAAAAACACAAAATGTGGTTTGAAATCTGATTGAAACCTGATTTCAAACCCAAACTGATTTAAAATCTGATCTGAATGTGTTTCAGTCTGAATGATTAGATCAGACTTCAAGTAGTTTTTTTTTCCTCAATGGGTTTCTGATTTTTACAAATCCCAACTACAAAAATTTTAAAATCAGATTTTTAAAAAATCATTCAGATCACATTTAAAGTCTTTTGCACTGAAAAAAAAAAAATCAGATTACGTTCAGTTTAAACAAAGCCTCATTCAAAACTCTCATTCAAAACCAATCATGTCACCAACTGATTCCATAAGAGAAATGTCCAGACACAACCTTTAAATTGACATTAGATCTTTTCACACCAATCCGACTCTTATTTCCTCTCTCAATGGCAACACTTCCTACCGACAAATTGCTGACAGACAGGGCGACCACAGTGTTCGTGGAAAAAGAGTTACCACTTTCTTCTGTTGCCTATTACATAGAAAAAATTTCCTTGCCACAAATATGACTGTGTTCACGCTGTATGGCTTTGTGCCATATCTGTGCTCGATCAGGCTACGAACAGAATCCAAATGAAGCTTCGGCGAATTCGCATCTCCATTTCAAACGCAGTCCTGCGTGATGCCATCTCTCCTGGATGCGCTCAAGATAAGCCTGCTTCATGAAGATCACTATATGAAGCAGAGATATACATATCATTGATTCACATTTGCCATTAAAAAATTCAAACCTGCTGAATCCAATATAATGAACAAGTGGTGCTTGCTGTAAGAGGAGCCAAAACCACCTTCATATGACCGCTGTATTTAAACAAGAGCTCAAAGGCAAAAGCAGATTGACGGTTGTCACTTTACATCACATTCATTAATGGAGGTGAATGTGAAGAGCAGCAAAGGACATGTTTTCAACATCCTTCTTGAAGAACTTCAAAGCTAATGACTTTCTGAGACAGGGATAGCTGCAGGTTGGAGAAATGGGCATCCCTATGAAAGGTAGGGGCGTTAGGAAAGGTAAGGGCATGCTGAAAGGTACACAGTGCTACAACAGAAACTAACCCCCAACCCTACCCTACACCTTAACAGGCAGCTTTCGCAACCATTTATAAAGACCTTTCGGCATTCCCATTACTTCGAACTGCATTTACCCACACTTGAACTTTCTAAGGACTCGCAGATGACATAACACAGATACAAGGTCTGTGTTACAAACAAATCGAATGTTTTTATGGAGGAAAAGTTGGACTATTTTAACTTGATATGCTAAAGACGTTCATCAGCATGTGTGTGTATAGAAGTGCTTTAAAAAGGGATGCATTTAAAGACAACTTTTGCAAGAAAGGTTTACCATGGAAACAGTCTAACAGCTAAAGCACAGCATGTTAATTAAATCATCAATGCTTAAAAAAAAAAAAAAAAGTCATGCCAATAAGAGCATCAGAAAAATTTCTTTCAAAAAAAAAAAGTTTACCAAGTGAAAAAAGTACAAAAATGTCATTACAATATTTGCATACTTCTTTCACTGATAAAGGAAGAGGAACCATTAAGGATTTATGCAACATAGGCTGATTAGAAAAAAACTGCAAAAACGTACCTATACATACAGTTCACTGCAGTTCCTAGTGGCAGTAAAACAACTTTTATTCCTTTTCCCACAAATTATGATTACAAGGGCAGATGATCTAATAATTACTTATTTTGGGGGTTCATTGAGCACAGCCTCCAAACACTTACCATCCCTCATGATTGTTAAACTAATACATTTTGAAGTTTGCATCACATAACAAGCTCCATATGTATGACTTTTCTGAAATATTAAAAACCTGGTACAGCACTGAGTGCTTGGGTATGAGTCCAGTAAAACGCAAGTCCATGATAAAAGAGCTTAAAGACTTAGTAACAAGCTTAAACAACATGGCTGCTTGATCAAATGAGTTTTTAGCTTTGCTTTTGGGTTTAGTGTAGGTGTACATTATTTTTTAAAAGCGATAGAGCATTAAAGGGTTAGCTCAACCAAAAATGAAAATTCTGTCATTTATTACTCACCCTCATGCCGTTCCACGCCTGTAAGACCTTCTTTCATCTTCAGAACACAAATTAAGATATTTTTGATAAAACCCGATGGCTCAGTAAGGCCTGCGTTGCCAGCAATAACACTCCCTTTCTCAATGCCCAGAAAGTAACTAAAAACATATTTAAAACAGTTCATGTGACTACAGTGGTTCAACCTTAATATTATAAAGCAACGAGAATACTTTTTGTGTGTCAAAAATAACAAAATAACTTTATTCAACAATATCTAGTGATGGGCGATTTCAAAACACTGCTTCATGAAGCTTCAAATCTTTTGTTTCGATTCAGTGGTTCGGAGCATGTATCAAACTGCCAAAGTCATGTGAACTATTGAAGTTTCAAAACACTTATGACATATCGAAGCCTCATTTACTGAAATCATGTGATTTTGGCGCTCTGAACCACTGATTCGAGAACAAATGATTTGTAAAGCTTTGAAGCTTCATGAAGAATCATTGAAGATTCACTAGATATTGTTGAATGAAGTCGCTTTTTTGTTATTTTTGGCGCACAAAAAGTATTCTCGTCGCTTTATAATATTAAGGTTAAACCACTGTAGTCACATGAACTGATTTAAAATATGTTTTTAGAAGCTTTCTTTGCATCGAAGAAGGGAGTGATGCAGGCCTCACTGAGCCATCAGATTTTATCAAAAATATCTTAATTTGTGTTCCAAAGATGAAAGAAGGTCTTACGGGTGTAGAAGGACATAAGGGTGAATAATAAATGACAGAATTTTCATTTTTGGGTGAACAAACCCTTTAACCTTTTAGTGTCATGATACATACAACAACCTAAAAAAAAAAAAAAAAAGTTGCCAGATTCAACTGAAAGCTCTTTTAGCACCACTTAATAGAGATTTCACTTTGAAAATGTTGTGAAAACATCCAAGAAGCAAAGTAATATCATTTCGCAGAAATGTCACCGCAGGCACATTTTTCCAATGAGCCTAGGTTGGATTTATGAGATACTCACAGCCATATAGACAGCGGCGTACACGCTGAGCGCCGCCTCTTTGGAAGGGAAGGTCTTGCGGGCACGCAGGATGTCATCCTCGTTGCCAGTGCAGGCTTCCTGATGGCTGATATAGCGTAGAGCTTGTTGGCAACCCAGAGCTGTGAAGTTGGGCTTACATACTGTCAGGAAATGAGGGGCCAGGTTCCCCGTTACCACCTGACCAGCATTCACGAAGATGTCTGTGGTGAAAAGACCAAACAAGTATACACCTATAGAGAAGAAAAACAGAAACAGATGCCAATTACTACAAAAACAAGAAAACAAAAACATTTTTTGCTAATTTTGAGTAACTATTGTGACCATCAGCCACTGAAAAACCAGACTTCATATATTTGATATCAAAATTCACTTTACATTTAAAGTATGTAATCCCTTAAAGAGAATCCATTAAGGTGGGGCTTAAAATATGTATTTGACAAACATGACCTGGAAATTGGCGTAATTATTCAGCGGTTGTGCCTGGCCTGTTAATGAGGGCTCGGTTAGCACAGGGTGTACCAGAACTGAAATTTTCTACTTAAGCACATTAAGGGGACGGATACAACTAAGACTAGGTGATCTCCACAGTGGCACACATCACGCCGCTGAGCTGTGAGAACACATCAGAGGAGCTAATGTTCTGAGTTGATGAGATAATAACCTATCTTCATAACTGAACTGAGTCTTTCTCTTCAGTGCTCTGTAAATCAAACCATAATGAAGAGAGCTCAAACACTCACAATGGTTATCAGATGTGATTCACTTAATTGTGATTCACACTGTCAATGTGATTCACATGATCTCCTATTTCAATTCTATTTGATTCCAATTTATATAATTTTTTCAGTTCATACTTAGTTTTCATATTTAGCTGCGGCTTCAAGTATATATACACCAAATATATAACTGGACACCAGTTGCTCTTTATCAGCACAAAAGAGTTTTTGCTTTGTGAATCAGATTACACTAGTTACGCTGTATGATATTGCGTGCAGCCTGCGAAGATGATCAATAGAAAGACACATTTTTATTGCCATCGTTCTGAGATCCAATCTGAATTCAATTAGTTCTGCAAACTCTTGTCAAACATGATGGCATGAATCACTAGGAAAGGGTTACAGGTCGGTCCTGGGATTTTAAAAATCAATATGGAGATTGATGAATATTAATTCATATTAATGGATAACCCAGCCCAACATGGACATGCCCTCACTTTCAAAAATATAAACAAAACTATTCAAGGTACATTGAATATAGGCAATGTTTTTGTTGTTCACCAATGATCTTGTAGCAAAATGAGAACCACTGAGCTTGAGAAACATGAAATCATGATGGACACATCACGCATCCCTTCATAATATAGCCTTCTTTTCTGAGGATTTTTACAATGGTAGATATTTGCTGAAGAACAGGAAGTAGCCATTGTTTCATTTCATAGCTCCATTTTTCTCCTTCACTCCTAAATGTCATGTTCTTCTTGTTTAGAACATCTTTTCAGCTCGACAGAATGACAGGCTTGACAAGGCTATTATTATAGCCATTGAAAGACTTGTATCAACAAGAAGTCATTTTTATAACTGTTGGCAGACGTATTCAGACAACATTAACAAAGTGCCATTTAGCAAGTTTCCATGCATAAATAGAGTCGCTCACAGGAAGGCCTCGTGGAGTTTTATGTGACACATTGCAAAACAAGTTTGGAGAGAAAATATGGTCTTATTTTACTAAGAGAGGTGATAACGCCAGTTGAGGCTCACATAAAAATGTCATCTTATAAGGTCACGGATCCTGTTCCCTGTCATGTTGACCACAACTTTGATGCTGACAGACCCTGAACTACATTCTGTCTGCAAACGAACTGGGGCTAAAAATGGTTTATTCACACTTCCTTTGGCACGGATATCTCAACAACAGCGTGAACATGAAAGGAACATATTGCTGTCTGCGAATCTCAATCTAGGAGCGTTCATTGATATCTGCTCTGATTCAGTGAATTCATTCAGAATGGATTCAACTGATTCAAACTTCTGTCCATGAGTCTTTTTAAATCTTTTCAAATGAGTCATTTGTTAGTGAATCGGTTGTGCAAAATGACAGTTATATATACACATATATTTATTATACACATTTTGTATGTAGAGATAAAACAGTTTTTCCTTTTACAAAACATTTTTTTTTTTATATATATATATAAACTTGAATTCTAATGAAATGGGCTGAAATGACGTTTTATTGGCACAAACACACACAGCTTTGAAGTGTTTTCTGATTTCATTAATGATAATTTTTTATATCAAGGGTTGACGTGAACCAAGAGTTCTTCTCAGGCAGAGGGATTGAGAAATATTATGGAAAAAGTCTGTCTGAACTAACTAGTGCACCATGACCCACAGCCATTTTCTAAATTTAATCTCTCCCAAAGAACATCGCAGCGTGAGTCATTATGCAAATAACACAAGCCAGTGACTCCAGGTCACGAAGCAACTGGTCTCATTTGATGCTTTTCTGTTGAGATGCACCATCAAACCTCAAACAAACAGGAAGAAACATAATTTTTCCAAATATTTTCATTTCAAGCAGCCGCAACTGCCTGGAAACACACAAGACATCTTCTAGGTGCTTTCTCTTTTGAGTGTCAGAAAGGTGATTCCTTGTAAACCACAGGTTTACAAGGAATCACCCAAAAATATATACTGTAAAACAGATACTCATACCCAAAAACAACCATAAAGAATTTGCCTAGAAAAATAAGGTTTAAATGAATAATTTATTAATATAGAAGGACACAAATAGATGATTTGTCCTTACATAGTAACATTTTGTATAAGCACTAAGGAACTCTAGCCTTTGCTATATTGTGAATAGATTTACATACACACTACTGTTCAAAAGTTTGGGATTAGTACATTTTTAAAGAAGTTTCTCAACCAGACTGCATTTATTTGATCAAAAATACTGTAATATCGTGAAATTTAAAATATGTGTTTTCTATTTTAATATGGTTTGAAATTTAAGCTGAATTTTCAGCAGCCATTACTCCAGTCTACAGTGTCACATGATCCTTCGGAAATGATTAAAATATGCTTATTTGGTGCTCAAGAAACATTTATTATTATTATTATTATTATTATTATCCATGTTGATGACCTAAAACAGTTTTGTGACAATTTTTTAATAATCTTTGATGAATAGAAAGTTCAATAGAACAGCATTTATTTGAATAAAAAAAACAAAAAAAAAAACATTATAAATGTCTTTGCTGTCACTTTATCAATTTAATGAATCCTTGCAGAATAAAAGTATTAAATCTCTGTAAAGATAAAAATGTCACCATGTAGTCCAAATCATGACAATGCTGTTGAGGAGTCAAGCGTTAAAAGAAGCTCACAGGCACAAAAAATTTCCTCCGGGCCACATTGACTGCTGCTGAACATTGACAGATGCTGTCAGTAAAGTAAATGTGATCTTCTCAGCACCCTGTAGGAGGCTTAGGAACAATTCTGCTTATCTGATTTGTCTTTAAGACGGCTAATGCCATCAGATGTCCAACAATCCTGCAGCTTGGGTGACTAGGCACTGCAAACTGTGAAACTATGACTAAAGTACTGTATATTCTGCTGGAAAGTCAGTGTGTCTGCAGTGAAAAGGAACTATTTAATACAGAAAGTAATAGGAGATGGAAATGGTGATCAGGCTAATAATCCGTGACGTTGCTGTTTCTTTATCTTGCAAAAACACTGAAGCATTAGAGGCAGAAATTTGGTGAAAAGGGGTGGAAAATTAAACTCAGAATGAAAGAGCGAGCAAGAGAGAGACAGACAGCACAGATTAATTACAGTCTTAATTTGTTAAACTGCATTAAGTACGTGACATGGTTGAAGAGGTTTTACCATCATGATGTTGTAGAGTATGTGAGGTTACACATTATTTTTTTACAGAAACACAAAATTAAAGTGCCCCTATTATGTTATTTTAAAGGTTCCCAATTTTGTTTTAGAGGTCACCTATAATAGCTTTACATGCATCCAGGGTCAAAAAACACTTTCTCATTATATACATTGCAGCATCACTTCTTTTCTCAGTGTCTGAAATGGTTTGATCAAGGATCAGGTCTCTTTAAACCCCTTCTTTCTGAGAGCCTAATCTGCACTGATTGGCCAAATGGCCTAGTTTGTTGTGATTGGTCTAGCACATGGAAACAAAACACCCATTACCATATCTGAATTTCAGCTCCGGAGGCTTCTTTAGCACTTGATACACAGTGATACAAACAGTAACGATGGCATAGGTTTTACTGTATCAATTCGAGTCCTCATCCTTTGAAAGTGCATGCAAAGTGGATTTGCTTTCACAGTGCAGCAAACAGGGTCTTCTCGACATCTAGACATTTAACATTCACAAACAGCTATATTACATGAAATGTGAAATCCGAAAAAGCATAATAGGTGCACTTTAAAGTCTTCATTTAGATTTAAGATCTAAATAAATTGAATTGGGTAATTGAACTCAGTTTGCTGTTCATGGTGTCATGATAAATTAAAGGTGACCTATTATGTCCCTTTTTACAAGATGTAATATAAGTCTCAGGTGTACCCAGAATTTGTCTATGAAGTTTCAGCTCAAAATACCCCATGGATTTTTTTATTACAGTGGTGGTCAGAATTATTGGCATCCTTGGTAAATATGATCAAAGATGACTGTAAAAATAAATTTGCATTTTTTATCCTTTTGATCTTTAATTCATAAAATGAGTAAAAATCTAACCTTTCATTGAAGGAAAAGAATTGAAAGTGGGAAAAAAAAAAAAAAAAAATCACATTATGAAATAAATGTTTTTCTCCAAAACATGTTGGTCATAATTATTGGCACCCCTAGAATTTTTTATGAGTAAAGTATCTCCCAGTCATATTTACATTTTTTTAGCACACCAGGGTCATCATGAACAAGAAATTGTCCAACCGAGACTTCCTGTTCCGCGGGAGTATAAACATGAGGAAACACAAAGGCCAAATTTCCTTAATCATTCATCACAATGAGTAAAACCTAAGAATATAGTTCTGATGTGCAGCAAAAGATTGCCGAGCTTCACAATATAGAAAGTGGCTGTAAGAAAATAGCTAAAGCATTGAAAATCCCCATTTCCACCATCAGGGCAATAATTGAGAAGTTCCAATTAACTAAAAATGTTACAAATCTGCTTTGAAGAGGACGAGTGTCTAAATCGTCCTAATGCGCGGTGAGGAGGAGAGTTTGAGTGGCCAAAGACTCTCCAAGGATCACAGTTGGAGAATTGCAGAGATTAGTTGAGCCTTGAGTCTCAGAAAGCGATAAAAAAAAAAAAATATCAAAACAGCACCTACATCCCCACAAGTTGTTCAGGAGGTTTTCAAGAAAAATCCTCTGCTCTCATCCAGAAACAATCTCCAGTATATTAAGTTGTCAGACATGATTGGAACTTCAAATGGGACCGGCTTCTATGGTCAGATGAAACTAAAAAAAGAGCTTTTTGGCAGCAAACCCACCAGATGGGTTTGGTGCACACATGGATAAAAAGTACCTCATGCCCACGGTTAAATATACTGCTGGGTCTTTAATGTTATGGGCCTATTTTTATGCTGGACGTCCTGGACATCTTGTTCAGATATATGGTATCATGGATTCATATTCTACCAAATATCAACAGATAAAAAAAATCAAAACCTGACCGCTTCTGCTATAAATCCAATAATGAGCCATGGTTGGATCTTCCATCAGGACAATGATCCAAAACAAACATTAAAACCAACACACAAATGAAGCTTCTGCCATGGCCATCCCAGTCCCCTGACCTGAACCATAAAGAAAATGAGTGAAGTGAACTGAAGAGAAGCAGCACCAACATGGAGCTGGGAATCTGAAGGATCTGGAGAGATTCTGTATGAATGAATGGTCTCTGATCTCTTGTCAGGTGTTCTCCAAACTCATCAGGCGTTATAGAAGACGATTCAGAACTGTTTTCTTGGCAAAAGGAGGTTGCAAAAACTATTGAATAAAAGGGTGGCAATAATTGTGGCCAACGTGTTTTGGATATAAACATTTATTTCATAATGTGACTTTCCCCCAACTTTCAATTCTTTTTCTTCAATGAAAGGTTAGATTTTTGCTAAGTTTATGAATAAAAGATCAAAAGGATGAACAATGCAGATTTATTTTTACAGCCATCCTTGATCATATTTACCATGTTTCAACTGCCTGTTTTTGGGTAGGAGAAAAAAATGCACTGATTTGGTGTGTGTACCTTTAAATGCAAATTAACTCATGCTCCCCGCCCCCAAGCTCGCGATTCCAACACACTGAGGCATAAATAATACAGGAGAAGCTCACACAGCAAATATAACAAAATAGATCATTACAAGCTATTTGTGATGAAGCATATAAGATCACTTAGGTGTGGCATGTATTTTTTGGATGTTTGCTAACATGAAAATTAGTTTGATTACGAACTGCACAGCTAACATGGCTAAAGCTACACACTGTTGGAGAGACTGTGAATAAGAATGAAGATGCGTTTATGAATTACACAGACTTCAAGTGTTTTCGAAAATAACGTCATGGATCTGGTCTTCATGAATACATTAAGAAATAATAGTAACTTTAACCACATTTAACAGTACATTAGCAACGTGCTAACGAAACACATTCAGAAAGACAATTTGCAAAGTCACGAAATATATATGAAATTGGATCATGAACAGTTGGTATCGATCCATCTTTGAGAATCAACTTCTGTGCAAATCCTGTTTTACTGACCCTCGTGTGCAAAGCAGTCTGGTGTAAAATGACTTGCACATACTGGTATATGAATTTATCTGGACACATTCCCTTCATAAATAAAATGACACCACTGCATCCTTAGTGGCTCAGATGCCAGGAGTTTATAGAGAATGCGTTTACTATTATAGCCATTAACAGATCAGTGGTAATGTTTACATAGCTGAGACATATCACAAGCTCAGGGACTGTCATTCTTGAGTGCTGCTGTCCTGCAGAGTTTTGCTCCGATCCAACTCACCTTGCTTCACGTAGATTTAGTAATCCTGAAGACATTCAAATGTGTTTGATCAGGGCTGTAGCTAAACTCTGCAGGATAGCTGCACTCCAGGACCAGTCTTACTGGTACACCGTTGTCGTTTGCGAAAACAAAATGGTGGCACCGTGGGTGGAAACATACAAATTCAGGGGCCGGTAATATTTTCACGTTTTCTGGTTTGGTAGAGGCACCAGGGACTGATTATAGCACTTAAACTGGAAAAAGTCAAATTTTCATGATATGTCCCTTTTAAAATAGTCATAAATTAAACCAGATGTAGTAAAATGAGCAGCCTTTCATTAGCCAAACAAATTTTACACATTGCTATTGTAACATCCATTTTGTTCATGGTGAAATGCTTCCACACTGCTGACATGTTTACCTGTTGTAGCTTATCCACACTGAATGCACAAAGTAAATGCTGACAAAGTCATCAAAGAAAGCATCATTGGAGAAGCACTAAATAAACATCACTTTAAGGGTAATAAAGTGCTTCACACACCTTCCTCCACTGGTTCCAACCTAAAATACAAGAGTTTTTGACACTATTGCATTTACTGTTGGTTGGTGCAACCTCTCTCTGTTGAGAGGGACAAACTACTTCCAAGTAACTCCCATGGTTTAACTGTAAATTGAATGCCAGGGATGAAAGCACAACATTCCATAAAATGAAGTGGAATAGCCGTAACATACCAAGGAAACGGAAAGTCCTCCGCACTAATGGGTTGAGGTAACAGCAGTCCCCAGTCACCATGGTCTTCTCTCGACTGTCAAGATCTTTTGATGTGTATTGTATCAAGAACAACACAGTTTCTGTCACGGTGATCTGAAACAGAGCAGAAATCAGAAAATGTTAATGTATTAAAGAAAAATTGCTACTATGTTTTTACATGTTCTGAAGAAAATGTGAGTGGCGCTTATTAGTGCAAAACTTGCACTGGTAAGCCATGTTGCTTTGGAGGCCTAGGGGGTTGCTAAGGCATTGCTAGATGGTTTCTTAATGGCCCAAGTAAATTAACCCACAATCAAAAACAATTTTGATTTCATCAGGTCTAGAATGAAGTACAGAACCAAAAAAGCTACTGTACTGGTGTGTGGAAAGCTACGACTTTCAGTTGACAATGGAAACGGGAGGAAACAGAAGAAAAGATTAAGAGAGAACAAAAGTTTAAAAATGACAACAAGCCTAAAACAAGATATTGATTAGTCTCTGGCTGCATTGTTAAAGCCTGCCAGTCCTGCCTCTGCAAAAAACTGATGCTATTATGAGAATGTGCACTATTTCTATCCCATAAATCCAAATTAGAGTTTGTTCTGCCTTTATTTGCATCCATTAATAGATGAAGTGTTGCAATTTTGTTGTAGACAGAAACCTTGCTTTGACTAGAGGCCTTTTCACACTGTATACTTTAACTACAGTATTGAATCATATGGTCAGTTAGATTGATATTATTACTTAACATTATTCTTCATTGACTACAGTATGTGACCCTTGTTACACCAAAATTAAAATTTATTAAAAGCAACATAAATTTGAAACTCAGTTTTATTGTATTAAATGGACTGCTTGTTCCTGGTCTTATTGTGAATGATTCATCAGTGTGTTAATTAAAAATAATGCTTTTTTTAATTTTTTTATTTTTTTTTTCCATCAAAACCTGTTCCATACGGAAGAGGATTAGGGCCAAACAATAATAAAAAAATAAAACCATCTTGAGTTTAAAGTTGTTAAATTTCGAGAAAAATGTTGAGATAAAATGTTGAGAATAAAGTCATTAAATTACGAGAAAAAAGTTGTTAAATTACGAGAACAAATCCGTTAAATTATGAGAAAAAAATGTCAAATTTCGAGAAAAAAAATTGAGATAAAATGTAGAGAATAAACTCATTAAATATTGAGAAAAAAAGAAACTGTTAAATTACGAGAATATATTCGTTAAATTACGAATTTGTTCTCATAATTTAACGACTTTTTTTCTTGTAATTTAACTCCCTGAGGTCTGAAAAAGCGCCGGCGCGTTTTGCAGATTTTTTTTCACATTGCAGCAAAACGGACTTAAAATACTCCGTCATTTCTTGTCATAGAGACATAAGTATATCAATTGAAACTATAGAATGTCTTATTTTATTTGTGTACACTCAGAGTAAAAACACAATGTTGTGCTTTTTGTAAAATAAAGAAAACTAACATGATGTGTGATCTCTCGTCTCCCTCTGAATGAAGTCCAATCTGATAGTTTTCAGAAAATGAACTGTAACTTATGAATACTAATGACAAAAAAAATGAGACTTATGTCTAAAGAAACGTTGAAATGTCAGGTTTTAAATCGTGCAAGTCAAATCGAAAACAAACATTTCACTTTGCATCACAGAAATACATTATATTTTAAAGAATATAATAGAATACCATTATTTTAAATTGTAATAATATTTCACAGTATTGCTGTTTATGATGAGCTGAGACATTATTACAGAGGGCTTTTTTTTTTTTTTTCACAGCCTACCTGACTGAAAGGCCTCATTAATATGCAAGTCATTTCAGGTCATTATTATGTGATTCTTCTGTCTTCTAAGGTGTAAATGATCCATTATTCATGATGATTCACGCCGCCACGCTGTGTTTGACAAAAAGTGTCTTACAAAAACTAAATCAATATATTGTTTTATATGAAGGAGTAGGCAGCATAATTTTTACATAATTCTGAAGCAAAAACTCTAGTCTACAACCTTCAATACCCAGAAGTCTTGTGAACACAGATTTAATATACTTTTTTTGGCCTTATTTCAGTGACTTAAGTTTTTTGTTTTTTCAATAATCACGCATAAACATTATTCCTTCAAAAATACAAACATGTAGATACATGTTACTGACATATTATTGTAGCCTAGTTTGTGCTGAATACAGTGTAATGACACTTTTGTCATTTATATGTTTATGAACAACTGAAAGAAGCACAAATGTCAGGGCATGTCAAAACTTCTCCAAGCCCCAAATCAGCCTCAGACTCCAGAGGGTTAATGACTTTATTCTCAACATTTTATCGCAACTTTTTTCTCATAATTTAATGAGTTTATTCTCATAATTTAATGAGTTTATTCTCAACATTTTATCTCGACTTTTTTCTCGAAATTTAATGAAAATTTTCTCATAATTTAACGAATTTGTTCTCGTAATTTAATTACTTTTTTCTAGTAATTTAATGACTTTATTCTCAACATTTTATCTTGACTTTTTTCTCGAAATGTAACGAGATTTTTCTCATAATTTAAAGAGTTTATTCTCAACATTTTATCTCAACTTTTTTCTCGAAATTTAACAACTTTAATCTCGAGATGGTTTTATTTTTTTATTATTGCTTGGCCCTAATCCTCTTCCGTAGTTACACCTCTGAAATGACTTTCTTTCTCTGCTGATGTCACCAAACACTTTCATTTTTAGCCCCTCCCCTTCAACATCCTGTCAAATAAAAGACACCTTGCACAATCCAATCAATTCCCAATGGATAGCGTCAAGTCCTCCGGCCTGCCTAACATTATTTGAAAATCCTGTTGCATTCAGAAAAACATCACATTATATAATTAAAATCTGTTGCAAACTCCATTTCATGCCAAGTAAATATTTTAGGATTTATAAAGATTGTAGGTGATTAAAGAAAACTATTTGCAATAAAAGTTAACTAACTAGGCATTTCTTTCTCTTCTTCTCTTCATGAGCACAGGGATACAAATCTGACTGAGGTAAAGAGACCAGGATTCTGACACACATGAGGAGCCTGAAGCTCTTCCTGATCTGTCAGAGTGATTTAAGAGCTTGTCCAGCTCCTTGAGGGTTTGCTTTTGGGGCTTATACATGCAAGTAGGATCTTCTATTTCCACAAGCAGAGGGACTTAATCTTATATTCTCAAACTGCATAAACCACCGCATTAAAATTTGGCTAGAGAAGCGTTAGAGTTTGGTGGCCCCTTTGCCGCCCTCCTTACTTCAAAACAGTAGCACAAATGCTCAAGGCTTTACACACATGCACTGCAGAATGTAGGTTATGAGCATCCAGCAGAAGAGAGAATGATCAGATTCAGGAAAGACAGGGAAATAAAACACCCACTTAAGAGACACATCATCATTTCTGTTTTTATACATCACTAAAGATCTGTACAACCATCAGGAAATAGATTTAAAGCAGGGCTGTCAATCAACATAATTACATAAGGTGCTGATTATACAGATTAATCACACACTGCATCATATATTTGTTGACAAAACTATTTTAGGATAATTTAAGACATTATCATGCTATTTACCAAGTGGTGTATATGTATTTTTTTATATATTTAATGAAACAACCTAATGGGGGCAAAAAAAATACTTATGCCGGTACAATGAGAATAAAGACCTTGACGTGGCAATTTCCAAGTGAAAAAGGATATTCAATGAGGAAAAAAATGACTTAATTTTATCCATTGGGTTGTGAAAAATGGTCTCTATATGACAGATAGTTCAAGAGCAAGAGCTGAAAAATAAGAGGGCTTGGTGATGTCAGCTGAAAAGGAAAGCAATTTTTTCGATTGTTATGGTAGATTACAAAGACATTTCTTTGGAATAATGTGCACTAAAGATTGAGCTTATTTCAAGTTGACATTAAACATGGCCCATCTTTCATTGGTCAAATAAACAGTGATCTCCTACAATTCGTTGAGCCTGTTGCAATGGCATATCTTTCATAGCTTGTTCAAGTCTACAACAGTGGCTCTTAGTAACTACAACACAGTATGACTGTTTGAATATAACAACAGTAAGTATAAAAGTAGGTTAACTAAATGAGGTATAAAATATTTACAAAGTCAATGGTTAAAGTGTTAGTTCAAGAGTTAGATGGTGCCTCTTCAGAAAATTTTGATTAACTCGCTCAATTCATATGGATTAGTTTTACAATTTCTTAACTCTGTGAAGCAAAGTGTCAGTTGCATAGCTGTCTATGGAGAGACAAAAATTTCAGATAAAAATGTGTTTAAAAAATGAACGAAAGTCTTACAGGTTTGGAATGAAATGAGAGTCAGTAAATGGTGACAATTTTCATTTTTGGGTGAACTAACACTGTAAGGTCTGGACTGTATTTTCACAAACTTTTTTTCACTGATTAAAACAAGTTAATAATTTGAAACAAGCTCTTCCACAGAAAACGATTAAAAATAATTACAGTACAGATGAATTTGAGCACACAGTGGTATAAACACAAAGAACTAATCTGCATTATAAAGAGGTTAACTCTTTAGAGGTAAGCTCTAAGCACAAGGTTACAGTCCTCCAAGTTACTGAGCGGAAATACCTTTCTATTATGCTTGCCAACCTCAGTACTATCTGTAGTTCTCAAGAAGAGGAAAAACAAAGGATACAGCTGAGCTAATTACCTATTGTGATTTTTTTAAATATCTTTTGACTATGACTATGAATATGATTTTACACAAACTTGGATTAAAACAGTTTTAAAACAACATATTCACATTTCTGCATAAATGCGCTCCAATAAACGACAACACAATGATGTGTAGCCCAACACTAATGCCCAACAGTAGAGCAGTAAACTCAACCATTTCCAGCCTAATGGGCTAAAAACTAACTAAACACACACCAATTCAAGCATGAAGTCCTGATCACTCAGCCAGACATGAACATCTGTTGGTTTCTCGCTGGTTTGTAGGGCCCCCTAGATGATCGCTGTTGACAATGGAAAGATATTTGTTTGGACTGTGTTAATGAAAAGCTATTTCATACTCCACATGGCCCACTTTCTGTTGACAGAGCGTCTTTTCAATCTGTTCTGTAGAATGGAGAGAAATCATGAGGTCTCTTATGTGGATGTATTGAATAAGTAGAATACACTAATGCTGTAGAAAAAAAAGGGTCACAATCTCTTGATTTTCCTGATTACATTTTTAAAAATACCCTTTTTATGTCAGAAAGCTTCAAACCGCTGAATTCAGTAACATTGCTGGGATGTAACAAGGCAAATGTTATAAATGTTATAAATATAAAAAGACCACAGAGACAGACAGATAAGATATTTAAACACAACCAAACCTCAACGATGGAGAATATTTGGAATAATCTCTGAAAACTGAGGATTAAGAACATTTTTTGTGAATTTTGTGAAAAAAAAAACAAAAAAACAACAACAACAACAACAACAATACTAATCGACACTAACCAGTACCAGAGGTGGGTAGTAACGAATTAAATTTACTTCATTACATTTACTTGAGTATTTTTTTGGAAAATTTGTGCTTTTTAGAGTAGATTTAAATGTGGGTACTTTTACTTTAACTTGAGTACATTTGTAATGAAAAATCTGTACTTTTACTTCACTACGTTTGGCAACGTTCCTCTCGTTACTTTATTTTAATGCAGTACTGTAAATGCGTAGTTTATTCCAAGCATGCTGTCTTTTTTTTCATGAATGATGCCCCATTCACAAATGAATCACTCTTTTGAGTCAATTCTGTTCAAAGACTTGATCAAACAAGTTGGCAAAACTGTCTAAATTGGTTCAGTTTGAATGATTTGTTCAGTTTCTGCACGCACTGAATCGTCTGAAGAGGTTTCTTATTCTCACTCGAGTGTTGGATGAAGTTGCAGTGGACCTACAGTCAATTAAAAGCAAATCTGCAAATGCATCAATTGTTTGCCAGTGACAAAGTTCTTTATTAGTTGAACTACGTATGCGGTCTGTGAACAATTCCACAGGTACTATCGATTTCATTTGATTTCAATTCTCACAGCCATTAGCCAACATTTTACAACCAAGCAGATTATTCCAACGCCATGATAAAGTATGTAGCATTTCTTTACCGTTTTTCTGGACATATATCTTAATTTATACATTAAATAAGCTACCATTGTTCAGAGATTATGAAATGAACACCCGCGGTTGCGCAGTGGCGACTCTGGAGACCTGTTTCTATTTAAAATGAACGCCTTTGCGTTGACACAATTAACCAGTTTACATGCGCCTGCTGAAATATACATTTGATTACATTTTGGAGAACAGACAGAAGAAGATCTGTCAATGTGCATTTGATCATTGTTTGTATTCAGATGTTCAGAGGTTATGAGCATGAGAATATCTAGTTTCTCTCTTCTTTCAAATGTAGCTGTATGCATTAGCTATATATATATATATATATACACATACATACAAAGTAACTAGTAACAAGCTACTTGAGTAGATTTTCATTGGATACCTTCTTACTCTTACTCAAGTAACTATTACTATTATTACTTTCACTTTTACTTGGAGTAAATATTTCTATAAGTACTTGTACTTTTACTTGAGTACATTTTTTGGATACTCTACCCACCTCTGACCAGTACTAACAAGCCTTTTCATCATCTTCATGTGGAAGCCCAATTCACTCAGTTCAACCTCATAATTATTACTTGTCATAATTGTCTTACTATGACAATTACTATGTCATAATTTCGACATTTTTACAAACTGAGTTTACCTCATAATTTTTGGACTTTTTAACTCATAATTATGAATGAATATCTCAGTTTTATCTTTTTATATCTTAAATGATGATTTACAAAAGCATGTTTGTTTGTTTTTTACTTATGTGGTGGAGATGGGCTTCCATGCCTTCAAGTCCTGAAAAATTTCTCCTAAACAGGATTTCAAAACAAATTTGACAAATTGTATGTCCATAGCTAATATATTAGTCCAGTAAAAGTTCTACAACAGAGTGACATTAGTCAAAACAACACTACATCTTCATTACCAAGATGGCTGCCAAGTGAAGTGACTTGGCTTAAAGGACTTTGTTTTAGGTCAGTAACGACAGAGACTCCACATACATTATTTGAGCACAGTATATTTTGAAACCACACTTGCTCATTTTGTAATCTCAAGTACTTTACTTATAGATAACCACTCTGAAAGAAAGTCTGTGTCAGACAAAATATACTCAATGAATGCTATGACAACTGGGAATGGTCAAGAAGAAAATACAGCAGTTAAGCATGATTATGTATGAGTTGTTAAGTAATTTACTCTATTTTGATGATCTATCGATTACATAAATGGCACCTGAATCCATAAACATTTATAACACTCCACAACTTCTAAATGGATGCAGTTACATATGTTTTTGAAAGCATAATGGTGGATTTGCTATAAAATTGTGTTGTCAATATACTAGAAACTGGTTGAATTGTGTCTGATATACAAGTGTATACTAAGACATAAAAGAAGTAGTTCTGGGGAGGAACATAAATGGAAAGCCTCAACATCATCCAAAGAATATGATGATCCATCACATCTGACTGCACGTTATAGCAGACAGCTGTCATCTTTATCTATGCTCTTCAGCGTTTTCATGTGTTATAGAAAAACACTAATTCAACAGCTTCAAAGTGAGAGAGAGAGATCAAAAACAACATATGCTACACTCAAAGAAATAAGTGTCCTTCAATTCAAAATGTAGTTATTCTCTGTAACATTTTACAATAAGGTTTCATTAGTTAACATTACTTTAGTTAACATTAACTAAGAATGAACAATACTTCTACAGCATTTATTAATCTTAGTTAATGTTAATTTTAACACTAATAATTCATTATTAAAATCAAAAGTTGTGTTAACTAGTTAATGCTCTGTGAACTAACATGAACGAACAATGAACAGCAGGATTTTTATTAACTAACATTAACAAAGATTAATAAATACGGTAACAAATGAATTGGTCTTTGATAGTTCATGTTAGTTAATACATTAACTAATGTTAACAAATGAGACCTTATTGTAAAATTGTTACCATATTCTCTTTAACATTCTAAAAATAGAGAATAAAAAAAAGTTATTTGTGAGCAAATCTCACAAAACTGTCAAGAAAATGACTGGGTCATATTTCGCCCCACAATCAAAAGAAAAATTTATATTTTCCATAAAGGAAATGATACCCATTTTAGGGCCATTAATACCTAACTCATTAACCCTTAAATGCATACCTCGGGTCTTTAGTGACCCGAGACATCATTCACTACCCTCACATCAACCTTCCTGGTATTCCTCAATCAATTCATTATAAAGAATATAACAAGAAAAAAATTTATAAAAGAATGCCTATTTTTGTCTTCATTTTATGTAAAAACTCTATAGGGTCACGAACGACCCGAGGTGTGTAAAAGTGTACGTATATATTTTTTCTGCAGAACAATAATTGAATCTTAGATGACGGAATAAGTGCAATTCACCTTTATTCCACAAGGTGGCAATGTCTGATACACAATGCTGAAGTGACGACTAATTTAGACAGAAAACTAAATAAGAAAAACATGAAATGGCTCAGCGATTTACTGCAGAGCAAGTACTGAACGCAATGAAATATGACTGTAACTGTTACAGGATGAATCTGGTGAAGTTGTTAGCGATTGAAATATTGATTTTAAAAATGTTGAAAATTATATAGTTTTGGGAATACTTTTGACATCGCAAATGGGTTCTTATTCTGGCTCAAACATAAAACTAGCCTATTATTTGCTGAATTTAGTGGGAAATGAGCTCTGACGAGGACAGTGATGATGGCATAACACATCTGCTCAAACGGAGCCCTTTCAAGCTCCAAAAGGTAACAAAATATGATTTATTTTATTCTTCTGTAATTGCTACTCTAATATCAGAGGAGTTTTATATTATCACGACAGGTAGAGATCCTTCCGTGTTAGATATAGATCTGGGTCGATAAAGACCCAAATATGTAAGAATGATTGGCGAAACAGTCATGCATTCAAGGGTTAATAAATCATTACTGTGCACAAAATTAAATATAATATTTAAATCATAAATTATTCATCACGGTAGTATTCGCAGTGCAGTATTTGAATTTATTTCACACTGATTTAAAATAAAAATGTGTCTGAACGTTTTTTTTTTACAGTATTATAATAATGACAATAGTTTTTATTTAACATATGATGAAATTGTCAAAGCAAAAAAAGGTCATAAAACATTTCTGTCATGACAACTCTAGAATTATTTGGCATTGTAATAGATATGGCAATGTTAATATGTTTGATCTTGGCAGAATTTATCTGCTACACTGCTGCTGCTACAGAGCAAGTAAGGGACTTGCTACTGCCAATACATACAAGACATGCTGCTGTGAGTAAGTAAGACATGCTGCACGTAGACACGTAGCAGATCTATACACGTGGTGCTGGAGGGTTTCTGAAAGCATGCTACAAACTGCTACAGCAGGCGCTGACCAACTATTTGAAGGTAGAGCAGCAAGTTCACTAGCTATTGATACTGCAGGAACCAATCAGCTGTGCCCTATAGCGATGATGTGATTGCAGCAGAATGAGTTAAAGACCTATCAGCCCGTGCCGTCTAGAGTTTCATGACATAACTTTGTATTTGTTATGAATCATACATATCTATGAGACTCACCCAAAATGGCATCAAGCTGTTAAAACCTAATTGGAACCTTTATTTCTAAAAATGAGTCAGTGAAATATGTGCTTGCTTATATTAGCTTGTTAGTTGTAGTTATTAGTCATGTAGTAGTAGCTTTCTTGTCCTAAGTGACTTACAGCACATCTTTTATTACAGGGACAGTCCCCCTGGAGCAATCTGGGTTAAGTGATTTGCTCAAGGGCACATGATGGCAGGGGACGTCTGAATGAGTGTGCATGAGAGTATGTGTTACATTATAAGACATGTATGTGCACTTGCAAATCATGAGCTAAAATGACTGCACTATGACTGGCACAACCTTTCACTATCAAGTGAATCTGCAAAAGTCTTCATGAAAACTCATTAAATGTTTGGGTAAACCGATTATAGTCAAACTTTGCCTATTATAATCTATGATAAAGAATGGGCTTTGTTATGGTTTAGCACATTTGGCAGTGATCTTCAAATTCCATTCATTATCAGAAGATTTATCAGTATTAAATAAGATTTGATGTTGTAATCCGTTTTAAATGAAGATGTGATGGGCATACTAGTCTGGCTTATCCAAACGTCTGACTGTTTACGGGTGATATCACACAATCTCATTCAAATCTGGCAGGGAATTTATTATGTTGAGGGATTTTTTTTAATCATATGCTTGTGTAAGACTTTTCCCCCATAACCCACACCTCAACGCATCAATGTCATTTTTGCCAATATCAGCTCAAATTGAGCAATATCTCTGTCTGAAACTCATATCTTTACCGCAAACCTTTCAGACTACAAATCACAGCGTGATGGTTTCAGTATGTGGAGTTTATAAGCAGTGCACTGTGGAGATAGAGTTCATCTCTCTTTACGACAGCTTTGGCTGGGGTCACAGTGTTTCGACGTAGCGGCCGGATTGTTATTTTTTCTGTCTAGAACATGAGCCAATATCTGTCTGTGCCACTCTGCTCAAATAGGTGTTTGGGAAAAAATATAACAACCTAGCTGCCATGTAGCAACACTTTTAACCTGTCAGCACTGTGAATGAAAAATGCATCTATTAGAGTCTCCTGGAAGGAATCACTAACAATAAGTAGTTTTTAGTTTTGATTTTCTTTCCCTCTTTCTACCCCTCACCTTTTTCTGCATTCAAACTATTAAGCCACACCAATCTATGCTCATGTTGCCATACTTTTGATTATTAGCATAAAGTCTAGTCCACATTACAGCTTATTCTAGCAAAAAAACACCCACTTAGACAGAAAGCAGGAAGAACCATCTGACCATTTTTTTTTATTTATTTTATTTTTTTGGTGATGTTTAGGAGGTGGGTAAATCTGAAATCTGGTATAGATTACACACACAATAAAATAAATAAATAAAAATAATGTCAGAAACATGATGCATGATTTTTTTTTTTAATTTTTGTGTCCAGTATGCATATAGACAATACATGAACAATTTGTGGGCAGTCTATGGTGTGCCACCTGAGGCTGAGACTAAAGGGTTGTTTACACGACAACATTTTTAACTAATAACGAAAAACTTGTGTTTAAGCTGTTCATTTACATGACAACTGTGTTTTAAGGGCCTGAAAAAGCAAACTTTTGAAAACAGGTTTCAAAGTGCAAGTTTTTGAAAACTATAACGTTATAGTTTGTATAAACTAAAAAAAAAAAAGTGAATTTGTGAAAACTGTGACGTCATGCACATAGCAAGTCGTGTTTTTTTTTTACAAAGTGACATCGCCAACTACTGGCCTGGCAAGCACAATACAGCATTTTATCCGTTTCAGTGGATCAGTGTGAACTTGGATCGTTTTGACAACGTTGTCAAATGCTTCATTCTTGTCCACTGAATGTGAACAACCATGAGAAAAAAAAGTTTAAAAATATATTTGTGCATGACATTCTCTTGTATATTTAGCAGAAAAAAAAAAGAAGAGAGAAATAGAACAAAATAAAAGTCATTTGAAATTTAGCTCAGAGACCAAAGTAATGTGTTACGAAGAGCTGAGATTTAACTTAGCAAATAGACCCAAGATATTTATAAAAATATGGAACTCAAAATCCTTACTCAATCTTAATTTATTGAACTTCTTAAGGGCTCAGTGGTCAAGGATAGGTGTGTGCTTGGTGTGCTTCGACTGTTATTTTAACAAGGAACTACAGTACATTTGACAATTAGGTTAATAAAGATTGTTACCACCTTGTTTTAGTTCTTTTTAATGTTAATGTCAAAGGGAACAAGTGTTTAAGTATTTAGTTAACTTATTTCCACTGACATGTGTATGAACAGACGTACTGTATGTGGGTTATAGCACGTATGTATGCATATGGTATGCGAGTATGTGTGATCATGTATAAAGGTGAATGTAGGTGTATATATGGGTGTGTGCAAGAATATAAATGTGCACATATGTATAATTATGCATTTTTCTTTAAGCATGCATGTGTATATGTATATATGTATGTATATATATTTTTAGTATGCATTCTTATGTTAATTGTATTTATTCATTCATTTTATTTATTTATTTCTCATTTATTTATTTTCTTACTCCTCACATTTATATTCATACATTTATTTATCTTTATTTATGTATTCAGTCATTAATTCATTTACTATGAATACATGTATGTATTATATTCATGAATGATGGCAGTGTGAAGTCTTGGTTCCCTTTTACGAAAAACAATATATATAAATTAAAAGGTCCAATCACATGTAATCCTAAAAAAAAAAAAAAAGAAAAGAAAAGAACCGAATGAAAAAGGTTCACATTTTAAGCACATCATTTTATCTGCTGCCATTCATCTATTAAACACATTAGATGAATACAGAACCACACTATGAGCTGACAGAGAAGCAAAGGTCCAGCGTGGCGGCACTTCAGATTGAGTCACTGCCAGTGATGAAATTATGTGGGCTGGTGAACATTAAATTACAGACAGTGAAGATGTCTATACTCACAGTTTGCTTTTTTCCTCATGAAAAAACCTGCAGTTTTCAATAAACAAGTGTTTAACATTGACGCAGTTGTGAGTGAACCGACAAGCTAATGATGGCATTCAGTATTGGGGCAGAGCCTGGTGTGATCTAACATCAAAGGCTTTGATATGAGGAGAGAGGGGGTTTTATGATATGCAGGCTTAATTTATGCATGCATAGATAATGAAATCTCATTATGCTGACTTAAGATGGAACACATGCAGTAAACATATTTGGATCTGCTGCATGCATGAAAATTAGCATTCTGTGCAATGCTTTAAAAAATATCCTTTAAATCACAAATAAACATACACAAATCAAAAGAGCTTAAAAGGCAGTTATGACTCACAAAAGTCTCATCTTAAGAACTCATGGTGTGCATTATTTCTGTACCTCAGACTGTTGCGCATATTACTAAAGTGTTTTTATTAAACCTCTTTCTTATGCATCTATAGCTTGAATTACTATCATGCAATCACTTACAAGAGTCCTCAATCAAAATCAGTATTAATAGAACATTTTGTTTTTATTAAACCTTTCTTGCATACCTCAAATCAATGCAAGCAAAATCACTTACCCAATCAAAATCAACAAATTGCATAAAACTATATATTCCCTCGCACTCTCTAATCATAGGTATACTTACATGCAATCATTTACTAACCAAATAAAAGAGTTTTACATCTCAAGTTTGATCTTCCTTCATAAAATCATTCATTTAATAATCAATGCAAAAAACACATATGACAAACAATATCAAATCACTTTAATCAATATCAATAAATATTAAAGAATCAATATCAAGTGATTGCATCAATCCGTAGTCTGATAAGCTTTCATGTATGAATTTATTAATAACTACAAATCACTTAAAATGTCTAATCAAAGAAAACCAACATGAAAACCACTTACAAATCATAACCTGTTATTAAAAAAAATCAATATCAAGTATCATCACCTATACATCAGTTCTTTCAATATCAATACTCATCAAGAAAGTCAATATGAAATCAGATCAATCTAATCTTCCTTTATGTGTTCATTAATTTATTAATCAATAAATGTGAATGCACTTAAAAACACTTATAAATGACAACTTCTCAATCAATAACACTAATCAATCCACCACAGTTGTCATTTAGTAATCTCAAGCCTGATCTGCTTGTATGCAATAACTCATTCACTGATTAACTTAAAATCACTTATCAATGATAATCAATATCAAATGATCACTCAATAGCACTTATCAATCAATGTATTGACTGTCATTGCCTTGAGTGACTCACCAGCAATGTGGGGACTCCAGTGACCACCGCGTACAGCAGGGCGGGCGGGATGGCGCTCGTGTCCTCGGGTCCGAGGTAGGGTTTCGTGTACGCGGTCTCGTAGCAGAAGAAGCCCTGCACGTGCACGTTGAACGTGTCCGTATATTCGAAGTAATATGCCAGCATGACCGTGCCCGCCATGATCACCAGCTGGAAATAAAGCATGGTCGTCAGAGAGTGGGGCAGGAACATTTACCAACAATCCAGTGGAGAACCTCCAAACATCTGAGCTCCCGTTATAGTTCCCGCATCTCGCCGGGGTCTGACGCTCCGAGCGCACGCGAGGTTGGCACGCGAATACGCACTCGCTCGCATGGCACAGCGCTCGAGCCGGAATGAGAGAGCGAGAAAGAGGAGAGTGCGATAAAGTGCCACCGCGCGCTCCTCACTCTAAGCAGCTGATGATGAAGAGACACGTCAGGCGCCGTGCCCGCGCCTCATCATCATCGTCGTCGTCGTCTTCTCAAAGAGGCGCTATTCCGTCGGTCACTAAATGTCACCTCTGCTCTTTAACCCTGACGAACAGCAGCAAAACTGTAAAATATAGGCTACTAATGCACAGAAAGAAAGAAAATCAAGTGTTGTTTGTAAGTTCATTAAAAAACTTTGACGAATCATAACGCACACATTAGGGGAGAAAACACAAAAATTTAATTTTTAAAGATAATGTTTTATATTTTTGCTGTGTCATAACTCACAAGTGTGGTCTATCAATACCAGGTGGAATTTTGTACAAATGTGGAACGGCTACATTTTTTGTGTTAGTCTTGTTTTATTAAATATAGCTGACTATGACCTTGTTAATATGTAACTGCAGACATATTTTGTCCTTTATCTTTGCAAAAAAAATATTAAATTACATTTTCATTTTAAATTGAGAATTTCAGTTTCATCAAATGTTTCAAAAGTAACCCGACAGTAAAAGCTTGAATTGTTTATAATATTTTTTTGGGGGGCAATGTCAATTTATTTTATAAAACATTTTTTCAAAAGTATGAACAATATGAAAATTAAATTATCATAATATAAATTGTCAACATAATGTAACAGTTTCCAATCCAGCTGTTTTTATGCATAAATTCAAAATATGCATAAAAACATCTGAATGGAATCACTGCAAATTCATAGATGGGTGTGGAAAAGCTAAGGTATGGCTAAAAACTAAATGTGACTGTGGTAAATGTAAACAGATTGAGTGAATAAATGGTGACAAACAGAAATCAGCAACAGATATGTCCAGAAATGCCCTCTTATAAACATCTGGCTGAATCAGACCTCTGTCTGTCTTTCTGACCCTCACTTTTGGCATATTCTGCTAGTATAATACTGTCACAGTTCCCTCGTTCCCGCGACTCCAGACCTGCCATGGCCGCCTAGACTCATGGACCCGTCCTGGAGACCTCCGGTCATGTCCGTCCCTCTCCCTGCACCGGCGTGAGTTCTCCAGGACGCCCACCCCAGGACGCCCACCCCCCTTCTCCAGGACTCCATTTCCCATGACCCTCATGTTTCCACACCTGCACTCACTTCCCTCCATCAGCACTCCCTTTATAATGCACTCAGTCCCTTCACTCCTTGTCTGTCCTTAATGTTATATTGTGTATGTTTGGTGTTCCCTTCCGTTGTTCATTAAAGATACCCATGTTATTGTGGATATCCGTGTATTGCCTCATCTCTACTACACCAGACCGTAACAAATACGACAAACATGTTTTAATAAATGCTGCAACGCAGAGAAAGCCACCACATTAGCAGTGGGACAAAAGAAACTCCTGTTGTCACTGCAGCGAACAGGAACTCCTGATATTTAATCCCGATTTACTTTCATACTGAAAAACTCTGACAAAGCAAACTTCAGGATGTGTTACAGCACTAAATAACCTGTAGACTGATCATTATTGTAATCTCATGAAATGAGAAACACAACTTGTAAGTAGAAAATAAAGTACCACTTTAGCAATTTATTTACCGTACTCGAAAACTGCTTTCCAGACCTAACCGCGGGAACAATGACGAAATCACATGATATTTGGCAGCTCCGTCAAGGGTTGCGTGCTGAACGTGCTGTCAAGTCAAGTCAAGTCACCTTTATTTATATAGTGCTTTTTACAATGCAGATTGTGTCAAAGCAGCTTTACATTGATAACTGGTACATAATTTTAAAAAGAATAAACTTAAAGAATAGTGTCAATGCAGGCAGATCAAAGCACTGTTGAATAAATGTCAAGAATACTGTTGAATATCAAATGTCAAGTCAAATGTCAAGTGTCCCCAACTAAGCAAGCCAAAGGTGACAGCGGCAAGGAACCCAAACTCCAACAGGTGACATCAGGTGGCAAACAAGTGGCAAATAGGTGTTAAAATGGAGAAAAAAACCTTGGGAGAAACCAGGCTTAGTCGGGGGGCCAGTTCTCCTCTGGCGAACAGTGCTTTGTTACGAATCAGGTTGCTATCATAAGTCTGATAGGATCACAACAATCAAAGTATTTATTGCTGTCATAACTTGGAATGCAAATGTAGTCAGGGCTCTGAAAAAAAAAAAAAACGCTTTGTTAATTTCGTCCCGTGTTACTTTTGGTTCTCCCCAACACAAAATGCGAATGTCCATTTAAAGAAAGTCATACTTTTTAAATTTTAGAAACAGTAAATCTACCAAAAATACAGCGAGGCACAAACTACTTAAGGCTACAAAGTATAATTGGTTGCAAATGTGTTCTCTCTGTTAGACTGTTTTATTGAATAACAGCATAAAGAATAATATAAAACCAAAGCCCACACTCATCAGCTACAGAACTATTTAATTAAAACGTCTTTGAGTTAATCTCAAAAGCTTACACTTTCAGCTTTTTCAGTTATTACATTTCTTTTTTAATATATACATTTTAAATTAAAACAGCTGTGGTAAAGTCTTGTGGAGATTATTTTTTTTTCCCTTTGCCAAAAAGATTAATAAAACTCTAGTGAGACATTGTGAGGAATCATCTGCCCTGCTGGAAACGCCTCAGATTTTCACATTAACCTTGCAGAGAATCAATTACAGTGCTAGCATATGTTTGACAATGTGATGTGGTAGAGCTGTGCATCTGTTGAAAACTCTAGGAAAACTAATCATGATAATTGGGCAGCTGTTATTTACATTACTGCGACAGTTAGGATGTGTTTCCACTGAGAAGAAACATGACAGCTGGGCTGAAAAAGGTGTGATTGGGAAAGGAGAGATCAACATATTTTAGGTTAAAAAGGGGGGTTTGCAGTGATTCCATAGAAGAATCATTTTTGGTTCACTAAAAAAAACAAACAAACAAAAAACAGTTGAACTGAACAGTTCTTAAAAGAACCATTTTTTTTCTTAGTGTGAAGAACATTTTAATAATCTAAAGAACCCTTTTCTACTATAAAGAATCTTTTGTGTAATGGAAAGGTTCCATGGATGTTAAAGGTTCTTCATGGAACTGCTAATAAAGAAGAAAGTGTAATCTAATGATATTGTTCTTTACCATGTAAATTTACTCTTTTCTTTAGCACTTGAGATCAGGAAAATTACTGGTGATCTTGGAGATCTTGTTACTAACTATGAGCATGTTCTGTACATGATGTATCACTGAAAATGAAAAGCTTATTCTTGATTTTTTTTTTTCTTTTTTTTTTTTACAGTTGAGAAACACTCCAAGGAACCAACTGACCTAGATTGAGTTTCCAAACCCACAGACCAATAAATCAGAAGCCTAATAAAGACATGTTACAATGCATCTGGCATATAAGGAAGACAATATTATATCTAACAAAATACACATTAAAGAACAAAGTGATATTCATAAAGCCCTTAAAAGCAGACACTTTGCACATTTTATCACTGCATCTATAAACAGCACCTACAATATTAAAAGATTAACGACGGAAAGCAACGTCAAAGCAGCTTGTGAACTTTATTTTTACGCTTCATGAGAAATTTATGGCCGGTCTTCAACATACTTGAGAATATCTTAAGGAATCTTTTTTTTTTTTTTCAAAATATTTGTGTCAGGCTGAGAAACATATTGAAATGAAAGGCACTATAAGAGAGGAGCAATACAATACATCATCTATGCAATACATGCAAGCGTATGACTTTCATTTCCACTGAATACAAGTAAGGGGTCTGTAAATTCTGTTATTATTTCACTACTAATCTTAAAATACTATACTGTTGTATGTTTTGGTAATGGTAGGCTATTTTTGATGTATGAAGTCATAGTTTATACAAAAACAAAAATTCATTTTTAAGTTGTTCACCCTCAAGTTGTTCCAAAACTTACTGTAGAACACACAAGAAGTAGTTTAGCATAATGTTTATGCATGCTGCTAATTACGATGATAGTGAGTGGTGACCAAGTGTCAATATGATTCAATAGAGTGCAACAGTTGGGTTACAGAAGTAAAAACTTCTCTTATTTCCTCCATAAGGAAATTGATTTTGAACAATAACTTAAAAACCTTTAAAGGTGCCCTAGAATGCTTTTTCACAAGATGTAATACAAGTCTAAGGTGTCCCCTGAATGTGTCTGTGAAGTTTTAAGCTCAAAATACCCCATAGATTTTTTTTATTCATTTTTTTAACTGCCTATTTTGGGGCATCATTATAAATGCGCAGATTCAGGATGCTTCCCCTTTAAATGCTCGCGCTCTCCGCCCCCGAGCTCGTGACTCTATAATGCATACATTGCATAAAGTTCACACAGCTAATATAACCCTCAAAATGGATCTTTACAAAGTGTTCGTCATGCATGCTGCATGCATATAGTATAGTATTTATTTGGATGTTTACATTTGATTCTGAATGAGTTTGATGGTGCTCCGTGGCTAAAGCTAACATTTCACACTGTTGGAGAGATTTATAAAGAATGAAGTTGTGTTTATGAATTATACAGGCTGCAAGTGTTTAATAATGAAAATAGCGACGGCTCTTGTCTCCGTGAATACAGTAAGAAACGATGGTAACTTTAACCGCATTTAACACATTTAATTAGCAACATGCTCATGAAACATTTAGAAAGACAATTTACAAATATCATTAAAAATATCATGTAATCATGGATCATGTCAGTTATTATTGCTCCATCTGCCATTTTTCGCTGTTGTCCTTGCTTGCTTACCTAGTCTGATGATTCAGCTGTGCACAGATCCAGACATTAATACTGGCTGCCCTCGTCTAATGCCTTGAACATGGGCTGGCATATGCAAATATTGGGGGCGTACATATTAATGATCCCGACTGTTACGTAACAGTCGGTGTTATGTTGAGATTCGCCTGTTCTTCGGAGGTCTTTAAAACAAATGAGATTTACATAAGAAAGAGGAAACAATGGTGTTTGAGACTCACTGTATGTCATTTCCATGTACTGAACTCTTGTTATTCAACTATGCCAAGGTAAATTCAATTTTCAATTCTATGGCACCTTTAAAGACAGACCTACTGTGAGCTACGAGGTTAATGGTATTTATTTCTTCTGAAGCCATCAGCCTGCATTATTTCAGCTTTTTTTTTTTTTTTTAAATAATCATGTTTAAAAGTGGAATTCCTAGTGAAAAACTGCATTACCCATGATGCTGTACAGAAAATTACACCAATCAGAGTCAAAAAAGCAACACTCTCCAAAATAGCTCTTTAGCTCCGCCCACTCCCATGAAACACTGCGAATGGCGTAATCAAGTCGATCTCCCTATGCTCTCAAAATACTGAAATGTTATATTTCTCCATTTTTTAATTTGATGATGCTGTTGCAGTGCTTCAAGGGATTGTAGTTCTTTCCCCTTACTAAAACTGTTATGTACACAGTCTTGTACCTTTGTCTTTTTGTCTGATTTTCAATTTCTTTTTTTTTTTTTTTGCTTCAAATCAAATTTTGTAGTGTTGTGATTCACCTCATAGCGGATTGGCTTGGTTCATGGCTTATAACTCTTTAATGAAGATTATTTTAAAATCCCTATGGGTAAAAAAATAAATAAATAATTACTTCCGGAACAAGGTCTCTGAAAAAGGGGGCGGGCACTGTTGCACTATGATTTATGCACTATAACATAAGTCTTATGAAGTATTTCAGTAAGTCTCACAATCGTCTCCGCTGCCGCAGGCCACCTTTCATTTTCATTATATGGAAAAGAGCAGCATCCTGGTGGTCTACAAAAAAAAGTAAGTCATGTGGGTGAGAAAATGATGAGAGAATTTTCATTTTTGGCTGAATCCCTTTAGAAAACATCTGAAATCTGTGCTGGTGGGCTGCAGTGTCATCTTCAATATGAGACTGGCTTTAGATTTTAAAGCTCATATACTATTGGATTCTTCTAGAAAGGGTTTCTGGTAAACAGCCAGCAAGAGCAGTTAATTAGTGTTTGAGGGCCACCATACTTCAACAAAAATAAATGGTTTAGATACAAACACTGAATGTTAGATTAACGTCAGTTAGAATATAGTCTCCCTGAAACATCAAATGTCTAAAATGGTCCCTGTTAGGGACAAAACACAATGAAAACTCCACACAGGTGGTCAGTTAGTTGCAGATGTCTGAACATCAAGCTGAGAAGATTGATTCCTATTGAATAATAAAAGGATCACTATAAAGTAGAGCAAACACATCAATACACCTCAAAGTCACTATTATTTTAATTAATAATACATTAAGGTATGTATTTATTTAAAAATATATATAAACATAACATTTATTTAATGTAATTGTCAAAATAATAAAATTGGAAAAAAACAACCATATATTTGCATTGAGTGACCTAAAACATATCTAGGGACCAAAAAACAAAAACAAAGAAATGTTGGGTATGGTGTCTTACTCCACCTATAGCAACCACCTAAAACACCTTAGCAACCATATAGCAATACTCTGGAAACCACCCTACTTTTGGACATAAACATTTGCATTTAAGAATTGACCCAAGCCGTACATAGCAAATACCAAAGAAATGATGGGGTATGGCTCTTAATCCACCTATAACAACCACCAGAACACCTCAGCAATCACCTATAAACCACATGGCAACACCCTGGCAACCACTCAGAACACCCTAGTTCTGGACATGGTCATATTTTCTTTAGTAAATTGAAAAAACAAAAAAAACAAAACAAAAAACACGTATTTCCAGGGACGAGAATATCAAAGAGACAAAAGGGATAGGCTACCTAGCAACCTCCTACTGTAGAACACATCAGCAACCAGCCACAACACCCTAGCAATCGCATAGCAACGCCCTGGCAACCACCCACAACACCCTAGTTCTGGACATGGTCATATTTATTTCAGTAAATTGAAATAAAAAAAAAGACCCAAGCAATTTCCAGGGACCAGAATACCAAAGAGGCAAAAGCGATAGGCTACCCAGCAACCACCAAGAACACCTTAGCAACTACCCACAACACCCTAGCAATCACATAGCAACGCCTTGGCAACTAGCAATCACATAGCAACATGCTCATATTTTCTTTAGTATGTAAATATAAAACTTTTTTTTTTTTTTTTTTTAAGGGTCTAGACAGAAAAATAAATAATAGTCTTCTGGCTTGTTAAAAATCTGTCCTATCGTCTTTCGTGTCTTCCGGTATGAGTCTTCTGTTCATAACAGTGCGGCATAAGATATGAGAAGGTCTGGTCTCTTTTGAGCCTCCAGAAGGACATAACTAAGCTCAGTATCAAAACCATCTACTATAGTAGTCTATAGAATGATTTAGGTGAGTATAAAGAATAAAAACTCTTTCTCTGGCTCTAATAGTTTGCCGTTGCATGGTTAGCGGCTGTTCCATCACTTATTCATACAGCTCATGATTCTTTTAAATGAATCCATGGCTTTAAGACAGATGCTTCACGGAGCACTTTAATCATCTACTTTTTCCATATAAAGGCGTGGGTGTAATGAAGCATTAAACTCAATATTAATGCAGATCACTCAGGAAATAAGGAAGAGAGGACACAGAGGCAGGGCTTTTCTACTGTACACCTCTCTCTCTCTCTCTCTCTCTCTCTCTGCCAGCAGTCTTCCTCTAAGCATTAACTTGCTTTTATGAATGTCACAGAGAATAACACTGCCACTTAAAAAAAGTCTCATTACCTGAGAGGGAGAACATCCTGGGAGAAATTTGCCTCCTATTTTGTTAAGTAAGGAGGTTTTATGAGGCCACCACCCTTTTGAATTTGACACAGAAATATTTTATAGAGAGGAAATTTAATGTAGCCTTTGAATTAATAGGACATTTGTTATGTTAACAGGTTATGTAGCGCATTTTTTATGTGTGTTAAAGTCACCATGAAATCCGAAATCGACAGTTCTTTTCACTTTATGAAATATTGCAGGATTTATTAAAAAAAGTTTATCTCTGCACATAATTTTTTGTGCCCTCATAATCTTTAATCCAAATAACTTCTCCCTCTTACACCAAATCTCTTCTTTTCTCTGATGATGTATTTACTGGCACAAGGGCGGGGCAACCTGTCAATCACATGAGATCAACCAATAGCAAACCACAACAATCCAACCATCCAATCAATTCTCGATGGACAAAAGCAAGTTCAGTCCTACATTTTTTCTTGTTCGAGAAGCCGTTTCACTCAGATATATGTCAAAACAGAGAAAACACTAATCACAACTTCCATTTCATGCCGACTTTAATGTCTCCAGGGAATCTGCTAATATGACAGCATATGTACAACTATTTTTCGGCATTTTACGAAATCAGATTTTTAGCTTTTAAAGAAATGCACATCAAACATTTTGTTCAGATAATTTCTCATTTGCCATGTTTGTTAATTTTGAACAAAATCTAAGCAAACAAGTAATTAGGTTGTGTGGTGAAGTTTGGCAGAATGTGATCAGTGCTTTTTAATCTTTGGTTCAGAGATTCATAAGTCTGTCCTGAGAAGACTAATATGGCACATTAGCATGTCTTTATCTTCCATCTAGTCTTTAATTAATTAAATCATTTCAGGAATCTCAAAATTTGACAGAAGTGTCACTGTTACATAAGGGATAAAGTACAGCCAGCCACTTATTATCGCAAATTAAACCCAGACACTGGATCAGGACACAGTGGGATCTTGATTTAAGTGTTTATTTTGAGATATTGACTAGCTGACTGTACATTACGCAGATTAAAACTTATAACTTAAATATTAGTAGCATCAAATTTTGAAGTATAATGTATGTTTGCTCTAAACCTATAATGTACAAATAAGATATCCAGTATGACACAATCTCTTGCAAGAGCAATGTTTTGAACACCAGTAGTGTATCATTAGTGTATTGGGGCTCATTCGATCAAGGAGAAATTATAGTCTGTCCACGCTATAGGCATCATTGGATGTTGAAAGAGCTCTTTAGTTGACTTTCCTTGCCTTTATAGGTACTGAAATATGAACGAAATAAAATATGAAAGCCTTATCTTGCCTCAAATGTGCCACAATACTGCAGAAACGAAGTGCCACCTAGTGGCCATTAGGAAAAGAACAACTTTGCAACCAACTAGAACAAAGCTTAGACTTCAAAGCAAATTAATGGACACATTATGGAAGCATTATTTAACATACATGGACAAAAATTATGAAATATTATATATAAAATAAACATATCAATATTGATATTAATATTAATTATGTAGTACAATTAATAAAAAAAAACTTTTCAGTAAATTTAAAAAAATAATAATAAATATAATATAATATAATATAATATAATATAATATAATATAATATAATTAATATAATATAATATAATATAATATAATATAATATAATATAATATAATATAATATAATATAATATAATATAATATAATATAATATAATATAATATATAGCAATCACCTACTGACCTCTCAGAATACCCTAAAAAAAAAGCTTAAATATAATATTAAATATAATTATTTATTTTAAGAAATTTCTCAAGCCACCTAGCAACCACCCAAAACACCATAGTTTTGGACATACATTTTCTTTTTTCTTTAGTAAATAAAAAAATACATAATATAATATAATATAATGA
Source organism: Chanodichthys erythropterus (assembly GCF_024489055.1). Lineage (NCBI taxonomy): Eukaryota > Metazoa > Chordata > Actinopteri > Cypriniformes > Xenocyprididae > Chanodichthys > Chanodichthys erythropterus. The sequence goes on along the minus strand of NC_090243.1, from coordinate 13,797,143 downwards.
ATAACTTGTAGCTCAGCTACAGTTTAATACCTTCAACAATGGACTCAATAACCTCTCAATTCATTTAAATCTATTCCTGCATTGCAAAAACACAATTATGCAGAAAATCTGCATTCTACTTAAAGCAAGGGCCACCCAAAACCGAAATGCTTTCAAGCACGCTTCCTTCTTAGGATCAATATTTCAAACCGGAGCCCTCTGTAATCCTCATCACCGGACAGGTCTCAACAAGGCATTTCAGACCACTTGCAAATATTTGCAAACAGCCACGTCGCTGATTGCCGTGGCACAGCAAACAGCCGTTTCATTCCTGCGGCTCTGTGCCAGCCTCAGCCCTTCAGATTAATGAGGACGGGCCCACCGGGAGCGATGACCAAGCATTTCATTACAGGCTAACAACAAAAGCTAATTCAGCACAGTCCCTCATAACTGTGATCCCTTCGGACAGCAGTAAACACTGCCGCTTCGTGGAGGGAATTAAGATTTTTTTGCAGCACTCCACGCATGATATAAAGTTCTCAAGAGGCCAGTGACAAGCTTAGTGAGCGAAATGTGTCTTTACAAACCTCTGCCATCCCAAACGTAATTAAAAATTGATCAGGGTCTGTGGTTAATATAGATTTGGTTGTAAGAATTCATTTGCAAACAAGCTTAAAACAAGGAGTTAAAATGTTTTATAATAAAAGCTCAGTAGTTATTATATTTATATATATTATATATTATATATATATATATATATATATAAGCAAAGTATGAGGGGCTGTGCTGTATCATGAATAAGTCACTGCTGAAGGTCGTTGTTAGGCACGAGGTGAAGCGGAGTTATTATTCATGATACAGCACTAACCTCGAGTATGTTATTGCTTATAGCCTTCCTTCCGCCGGAAAAAAAATAGTCTCTAACCGTGAACAGCAACAGAAGTTAGATTATTACACCATTAGATGGCGGCAAAGACTGTCTTTATGAGTGTGTCAGTCAGTAGCGAAGACTTACATTGAGAAAACTGAATTGTTGTGAACACGGAACAAGACGCAACTGACAAATGCTTTAACTAGCGCTGTGCGTCAGTCACAGGAAAACCCTTAACTGTTAAAAGGACAAGATAATACATCAGACATTTAAACAGATTTTTTATCATGAACATAGGACTGACCTGAAGGAAAATGCTAAATCTGAATGCAGGTAATAAACTCGCTCAATCGACCTCTTTCTCACAATACTCTTCTACATAATACAGTAAGCTTCAATGAACAATATCAATTGAGAACAGTTTATGTTGCTAAGAGTGGTTACTAACGGTGTTGTGTAGTGATACACAGAACCGTTGGGTGAAGCGGTCATATCCGCATTTTTTTGTGAATAAAACACAGCTATTGACCAATCAGAATCAAGGACAGGAACTAACCGTTTTATAAATATATATAAAATATAAATAACATCACATAAATATTTACTACTCTCCAAAAGTTTAGGGTTTGTATGATTTTTGAAAGCAGTCTCAAGCTCACCATGGCAGCATTTTTTTTAAATCAAAAATACAGTACAAAACAATAATATTTTGAAATATTTTTACAATTTAAAATACCTTTTTTTTTATATATATATATATATATATATATATATATATATATATATATATATATATATATATATATATATACATTTAAAAAATGTAATTTATTCCTGTGATTCCTGCGATCATTACTCCAGACTTCTTCAGTCACATGATCCTTCAGAAAATCATTCTAATATGCAGATTTGCGCTCAATAAACATTTCTTATTTTTTACCAATGTTGAAAACAGTTGTGCTGCTTAATATTTTTGTGGATAATGTGACTTTTTTCAGTATTAATGAATATTAAGTTCATAAGAACAGCATTTATTTGAAATTTAAAATGCTACAAAAGTTTTCTATGTCTTTAATGTCAATTGTGATCAATTTAATGCATCCTTTTATTAATCGCATAAAACGGTAGTGTATATTGTTTTTGTTGATTTTTTCCGCTCTCCCCCAATCCACCAAATTTCTCTCCATCTTCTGGCCACAGTTTAAACTATAACATTTGCAACAGTTTTCCATAAATATAGAGCAAGAAAGACATTTATACACTAAGAGGAAACCTGTATATCATGAGAAATCTGCTGCTGGTTTGTGTTGGTGTTTCTTTGCATTATGGGTAAAGTGAGGGTTGATTGACAGACTGTTTCTTTCTTTCATTTTATTTTTACATCAGTGGCGCTCTCTTACATGGATGGACCCTCACTCCACTCCAGAGAAGCTTCAGCGGGCAGCCTCAAACCATCTCCACATTTCCCCAATATTGTTTATGACATGAAGCAAAAAAAGTTTTCAATTCAAAAAATTCAGCAAGGCAGATTCTTATACAAGCTGTCAGCTGCAGTGAGATCTGAAAATATTATAAATAATCCAATATCTATAATGCATTCAGGAACTATACAATGTTTCCCTGAATAACAATCTTTACAAATATATACAGGGGAATATGTGACTTACATAAATGCATTAAACAAAGAGCTACTTGAATGCAATAAATCTTTCTAATTGACCTCCATGATGGCTGAATATACAGTATTTTAGGCAACACATCAGTGAATTATAATTTGCACAGTATACTGTGCTAAGAAGAGTTTGTGTGCCTTTAGGTGTGAAGGATGATGCTGTATCTCTGGGTGTTAATGCATTGATGTAGACCTCTGTGGAGGCACTAGGATCTCAGAGAACGTTAGTCTGGCCCACACACACATCAGTACTGCAGTGGAAAGTTAAACACCTCCTACAGTATATAACACCCACCTCTGCAGCTGAGCACTACCGTGTGGGCGACTCTCTTCCTCAGCTCAATCCAGAGACTTACTGATGTACATCTGTGATTTACTGTCAGACAAAATGTGCAAAAATTGTACCATTAGCTTGTCACTCAGGCAGGTATTAGTACCCATTTGTGCCTTAAATTAATAATATGCACCCTTAAAGTACTAAAATGCACCCTTTTTAGGGGTAGTTAAGGTCAAGTCCCTTTCAAAGAAAGTCTATTGATATTGCAAATGGTCACTTATATTATTTTTCAAGCTAGACCAGCCAATGCACATGTGAATTACTTTATCAATTAGCTCTTTTATTTAAAAAAAAAAAAAAAAAAAAAAAAAAAAACGGGACTCATTCCACCATACTGTGTGTTGCACTTTTTCCCATTGATAAGTAATATGAGTGCACCTTCTTTGTATATCTAAAGTCTTTGGTTAAGTGTAAAAATATGTACACTCAGGGTATTGCCCCAATGACAAGCATTTGTACACCTAAAGGCACAATTTTTGCATTTTTCATGGTGTACAGTATCACAGAACCTGATTTCACCAAGTGCAACATGTATTTAGATCAACATCTTTGAACAACATTCCAATCAACCAATCAGATTTGAGGGACAAGTTTACAGTTTATGTCAAGTTTAGGCTTACAACCAAGGTTAGGTGCTTCATAACCAGTGTTATTCACCTACCATTTCCCTCTGATTTTAGGGTTAACTTATGGGTAGGGTTTAAGGGTAGGGACAGGGTTAGGACAACATTTTTGTACAGGAATGTTGTTCAAAGATCAGTAAAATATGCTGACTGAAGAACTCATCTACATAACTTGGCAAAATCAGGACGTGCATACTGCAACACGAGTAATTTGCATTTTTATTTGTGCTGCTAATACTGTTTTCAACATTGATAATAATAAGAAATGTTTCTCGAGCAGCAAACCAGCATTTTATAATGATTTCTGAAGGATCAAATGGTTGCAAAGTTTGTCGTAACAGAAATAAAAAATAAAAAGCTTTGTCATAACAGGAATAAATTATTTATATAGTATGTTTATTTTCAAATGTATTAAAATATAAAAAATCTTTTAAATTGTAATAATATTTGACAATATTACTATTTTTACTGTATTTTGATCAGATAAATGCAGCCATATTAGTGAGAGACTCAAAAACTAAAAAAACAATAACTAAAAAAAAATTCTGGCCCCAATTTGAACTGTAGTGTAAGTTCTGTTCTTTGTGAAGAGTGAATTAGGTGATTCACAAGATTTAATGTGGTTTGATAGTACTGAAGCACACAAAAGCATTTGAACAAGCTTTCAAAATAATGGCCACTCTCACTGCTGCCGACACTGACTGCCCAGTGTTTAGGGTGCATCTTTGTTATAAGTGCCTTTAATTGCAGTGTAGTTGCATTAAACACACAGTGCTGAACCCCCCGCAGTTAAAGGTTTGAAATATTGCATAAATTATATTTGACTGAAATGCTTGTATTGTGATTTTATTTTCTACCAACTATATAGCTAGATGTTAAGTTTGGTGAAGGAGGGCCACTGGTACTGAGCCTTATGATTACTATAATATGGTTTTCAATTTGTAGAGACTGTAAAATATGTATTTTGGAGTATGGAAATGACATATTTTGGGAGAGGCCTTTGGGTTAGTTTTGTTACACAAACCTGTCAACCCTGAAGAGGAGGTTCAATTCACACCTTTAGCTGGTCACTGATGCTCTTATTTCAGATGAAGCGAATTATGATATTATTATAGAGCTTCACTGTGAAAAATCTTGTCTACTGTGACATTTTCCCCTGTGTTTTTATTTATTTTTAAATTGAAGCCAAATCGCAGCTAACAAAAATATGGTCTAAGAGCATTTTGCTAATGTTCATTTTACATTAAGAAAACATTTTTCCTTAAAGGTGACGTAGGACGTCTTTTCAAAAAATGTAATATAAGTCTAAGGTGTCCCCAGAATGTGTCTGTGAAGTTTCAGCTCAAAATACCCCATAGATTTTTTTAACTGCCTATTTTGGGGTATCATTAACTATGCACCGATTCAGGCTGCGCGGCCCCTTTAAATCTCTCACTCCCTGCCCTCCCGAGCTCTCGACTATAAGTGCAGTTATAACAGTGCAGTTCACACAGCTAATATAACCCTCAAATGGATCTGTACAAGATGTTCGTCATTCATGCTGCATGCATGCATCGATTCCTGTGAGTATAGTATTTATTTGGATGTTTACATTTGATCCTGAATGAGTTTGAGGCTATATGCTCTGTGGCTAACAGGCTAATGCTACACTGTTGGAGAGATTTACAAAGAATGAAGTTGTGTTTATGAATTATAAGACTGCAAGTGTTTAATAATGAAAATAGCGACGACTCTTGTCTCTGTGAATACAGTAATAAACGATGGTAACTTTAACCACATTTAACAGTACATTAGCAACATGCTAACGAAACATTTAGAAAGACAATTTTCAAATAACAATAAAAATATCATGATATTATAGATCATGTCAGTTATTATTGCTCCATCTGCCATTTTTCGCTGTTGTCTTTGCTTGCTTACCTAGTCTGATGATTCAGCTGTGCACATCCAGACGTTAATATTGGCTGCCCTTGTCTAATGCCTTGAACATGGGCTGGCATATGCAAATATTGGGGGCGTACATATTAATGATCCCGACTGTTACGTAACAGTTGGTGTTGTGTTGAGATTCGCCTGTTCTTCTGAGGTCTTTTAAACAAATGAGATTTATATAAGAAGGAAAAAACAATGGAGTTTGAGACTCACTGTATGTCTTTTCCATGTATTGAACTCTTGTTATTCAACTTTGCCGAGGTAAATTCAATTTTTAATTCTAGGGCACCTTTAATGTTTTCTGAATGTTCAAAACATCTAGTTTTATAAATGTTTTAAGAACTTTTTTCTTGGTTATAGGAACGTTAAGGAAACATTCCATTTTATAATTTTGCTAACATTATGGGAAAGTTACTTTTGAATGTTCTCTAAACATTCTAAAACAAATAGTAGCATTTAAAAAATGTTAGATGAACATCCAACTAAACTTTGCAGGAACAATGTATAAATAATGTTTTTGTGCTAACATTTTGAGAATATATTAAAGACCAGATAACTAAATGAACGTTACTGGAAGAATGCTTGTTTATAACTTATAAAGATAATAGAGATAACCTTGCCATAACGTTAGCCAATGTACTGAGAACGTTCCCTGTTAGCTTCACCTCAAAAAGAGTCACTAGCAAAATATGTTTCATTAACTGAAATGTCTCTGAAGAATTTACATGTAAGAGGAGTTCACACTGGGCCAGCTGTCACTCTTCACATATTTATAGTGTGTAAGCTTCAAGGTCACAAAGTTACTTTGTCATTTTTATGCAAGTTGTGTATATGAAATGTGTTTCTTACCTCAACTGTGAGATATTTGTAGAATTCCTTGCGGCTTCTTAAATCATCAGTCATTTTTTCCATTAACTTTGATGCCTAAACAAAAGATAAGCAAGTTTAATGGGGGAAAATATAAGTGGCAGAAACCACTGGGTGGCACTAGTGATCCTCTTTTGATGGTTGCACCTGCTGTGTTCAGAAGGGGTGCATTCTTGAAGTGTTTTCTCAAAGTACACTTCACAGCAAGATTCATTTTTCCAACATCTTTAACAAATTTGAGAAAACCCATAAGAGTTCACAAACTTAAATCAGACTTTATATTTTCTGAAAGTTTATAAGAGCACTTTTTATTTTGCAGGTTGTATCCTCCAAGGTCACCATTTCAAGAGATTAATGTTTAAAAAGCATCCTTGAGCTTGTGAAAAGATAAATTTCTTTTAAATAAAAGAACCAATCAAGTCACATATGCAGACAGAATTTGTTGGCATTACATGCTTTCACATACTATCATAAAAGCATTTTGAAAGATTTCTGAATTCAATATTTTGTCTTTATATATTTAATTTGTTAAATATTATCTTCTTTGAAATCAAAATAATGGGTTTTTCAAATTAAAGCTTGCAGTTCATGTCAAGTTCATGTTACATTCGGTCCAGAGTGAGCATTCAGTCAGTCTCATTTGTCTTGTTTAATCATGATTTCTTTAATGCAGAAATTTGACTTATTAAATCCAATAATAAATTACAGACTGCAGTCTATATAGACCTATATTTGATAATCATTTGGTAACAATTATTATACCAATGACCTGAAGGGCAGAGTACACGACGAGCCAAAAGATGTAATATAAGTCTTAAGTGTCCCCTGAATGTGTCTGTGAAGTTTCAGCTCAAAATACCCCATAGTTTTTTTTAATGAATTTTTTTAACTCCCTATCATTATAAATGCACCGATTCAGGGTATGCGGCCCCTTTAAATCACATGCTCCATGCCCCAAGAGCTTGTGCTTGCCTTCATTTACGTCAGTGAATTACGGCTCTGTCTATTAAATGTCGCTCCTTTTGAAAGCAGGTGATGGCGATTTAGCGGTAATCGGAACCGGCTTTACGCGTAAGTACAGTGTTTATTTGGATGTTTACATTTGATTCTGAATGAGTTTGATGGTGCTCCGTGGCTAAAGCTAACATTACACACTGTTGGAGAGATTTATAAAGAATGAAGTTGTGTTTATGAATTATACAGACTGCAAGTGTTTAAAAATTTTAAATAACGGCAGTCTTGTCTCCGTGAATACAGTAAGAAACGATGGTAACTTTAACCACATTTAACAGTACATTAGCAACATGCTAACGAAACATTTAGAAAGACAATTTACAAATATCACTAAAAATATCATGGGTCATGTCAGTTATTATTGTTCCATCTGCCATTTTTCGCTATTGTTCTTGCTTGTTTACCTAGTCTGATGATTCAGCTGTGCACATCCAGACATTAATACTGGCTGCCCTTGTGTAATGCCTTGAACATGGGCTGGCATTGCAAATATTGGGGGCGTACATATTAATGATCCCGACTGTTACGTTATGTTGAGATTCGCCTGTTCCTCGGAGGTCGTTTAAGCAAATGAGATTTATATGAGAAGGAGGAAACAATGGAGTTTGAGACTCACTGTATGTCATTTCCATGTACTAAACTCTTGTTATTCAACTATGCCGAGGTAAATTCAATTTTTTAATCTAGTGCACCTTTAAGACCTCCTGCCCAATATGCTGTTGGTCCTCTGCGTGCTTCCAAAACAGTGCCGACCTGCTGAGGCATGGACTCTAGACCCCAGAAGCTGCTCTGTGGTTTCTAGCACCAAGACGTCTGCAGCAGACGCTTCAAGTCCTGTAGGTTGCAAGGTGGAGCCACTGTGGATTGTACTTGTTTGTTCAGCACATCCCACAGATGTTCAGTTGGATTGATGCAACACCTTGAACTTTTCATGTTTCTTAAACCATTCCTGAACAACGTGTGCAGTGTGCATTATCTTGCTGAAAGAGGCCACTTCCACCAGGAAACACCATTGTTATGAAGGGGTGTACCTGGTCTGCAACAATGTTTAGGTAGGTAGCACGTGTCAAATTTATTTCCATATGAATGGCCAGACACAGGGTTTTCCCAGCAGAATATTGCCTAGGGCAACACACTCCATCCACCGGCTTGACATCATCCCACAGTGCATCCTGATGCCATCACTTCCCCACACGTACATGACCATCCACATTAGATAAAAGAAAACCTGATTCATCGGACCAGGCGACCTTCTTCCTCTGCTTCAAAGTGCAGGTCCGACGATCGCATGCCCAATGTATAGGCGGTGTACAGGGGTCATCATATGCACTCTGATTGGTCTGCATCAACCGTTTCACAGATCCTCTGACCCAGTTGCCTTGCCATAACAATTTAGCCCTTGACAAAGTCGCTCAGATCTTTATTCCTGCCCATTTCTCCTGCATCCAACACATTGATTACAAGAACTGATTGTTTGCTGACCATCTAATCTACCCAGACCTTAATATGCAGCCTTGATAGATGATCAACAATGTTCGCTTCACCTGTGACTGGTCACAATGTTTTAGCTCATCAGTGGTCTAAAGGTGCCTTCACATCATGTCATAATTACCATAAAAATTCTGAACTGTAAAAAGCCTTCACGTGCTTGTAAAACTTGTAATTACAATGTGTAAATTCCTAATTTTTTGAGAGCTACGACTTGTATCACCCGGTGTGTTCGACTTGAAGAGGTGCTGTGCAGACCGATCGGTGAATGACATTAAAGCACCACAAGAGCGATTCGAAAGTATACTGAGCTTTATTTACGGTAATTACAAGATGGCACGAATGCAGAAAAATACACAGACTTACCGTATGCTACCTAATTTAATTAATTAACAATGTGATTATATGGAAGGTGGCTATAAGACATATTTGGACAAATGAGATAAAAATACAAATGTTTGAGTGTCTTTGCATTAGGCTATATAACAATATATCAAACCAAGTTACATTTATTTTAAAGAAATATTGCACAAGCACAGTTTTCAAGCAAACACTTCACAAACAAAAGGTTTGCTGAAAATTATAAAACATTTAAAATTAAAACACAAATATTCGGCCATGTCTTGGCTGTAAAACATTAGAGGAAAATGAGCATAATTAATCAACTTGATATTCAACCATGTTTTTGATCTGCCTGCATTGACACCATTCTATGTGAATTAAACTGAGCTGGGTGATGACATCACTGTTTTCTGAAGAGCTGCTGCTGCTGATAAATGAACTAAATTAATAGCTAATGATTTTTACAATGGAATGAATCAATACTTAACTTACTTAAGCTGGACAATGACACCATTGTCTTCTAGAGCTGCTGTGCAGCCAAAATTATTTTCCTGTTATCACTGTAAAGCTGTTTTGTATGGAAGCCAATTACTAAATAAAAAATAAAAACAGTAATTGCGACTTTTTATCTCAGAATTAAATTTTTCCTCACAATCGCGAGTTATAAAGTCAGAATTGCAAGACATAAACTCGCAATTGCGTGATATAAAGTCAGAATTGTGAGATATAAACTCGCAATTGCATGATATAAAGTCACAATTCTGACTTTTTTTCTCACAATTCTGACTTTTTTCTCACAACTGCGAGTTATAAAGTCAGAATTGCGAGACAAACTTGCAACTGGATGATATAAATTCACAATTCTTAGATATAAACTCGCAATTTCAAGAAAAAAGTCAGAATTGTGAGAAAAAAAGTCAGAATTGTCATCTCATCCAGTTGCGAGTTTGTCTCGCAATTCTGACTTTATAACTCGCAATTGTGAGAAAAACGTCAGAATTGCGAGAAAAAAAGTCAGAATTGTGACTTTATATCACGCAACTGCGAGTTTATATCTAAGAATTGTGACTATATCTCATAATTGTGAGAAAAAGTCAGAATTGTGAGAAAAAGTCAGAATTGAGAGATAAAAAGTCAGAATTCTGAGATAAAAAGTTGCATTTACTGTTTTTATTTTTTATCTAGTGGTGGAAACGGCTTCCATAGGGGCTTTGACACAATCTGCATTGTAAAAAGCGCTATATAAATAAAGGTGACTAATGTGACAAACTAAACCTGTTGTATCTCTGCTAGGGCTCCAGTGTGAACTTAAAGGTGCTCTAAGTGATCCTGGGTGGAGTAACTTCCTGTTGACGTTCAAAGTGTTGTCAAACAAAACAGAGGCTAGCTAGACCCTCCCTCCTCCTCCTCCTCCCCCTCCCCCTCCCCCTCCATGCTTCCTGAAACAGTCATGAACGCGCATTTAAAATGATTCTTGTCGGTTATTGGCTGGAGCGTGTTTATTATGATTCGTGGTCCAGGCTGCACCAGTTTGTTTTTATTGCCGTTTTCGGAGCTTGTGGCGACTACAGAGACCGCGTTTTTTTACAGCGTGTTCAGGGGACAGGCAGCTGGCGGATAGTGAGGAGATGTTTGCTGTATGTGACAAAAAAATTTTTGGCCTAAAAATGTGACATCACTTAGAGCACCTTTAAGAAGGACTAAAAATCACCTTCGCACCACCTGATTCATACTAATTAAAAATGTATGGGGAATGTGAAGTTAGTTCCAATAAAAGGTTTTGCATTATTTGTTTGCAAAATATATATTTTGTTACCTAATGCAATGGAATTCAGACGCATTTAAGTATGGCCTAAGTGTCTTTGAGGCTCATGTATGTATTGAAGGTTGGCTTCATCCTCTGATTGTTCACATGGGATATTGTAGATTCAGTTGTGCATAGTGTGCACTATTAATAGTGTTATATCATTATAAACAATTAAAACTGATTACTGATTGTACACAGCACAAAAGACAAAGATAAACACTTAACTTTAAGGCAAAATAGCAAAGGAAAATCAATATTCTGTGTGCGTCCATCAAGAAATCAACTTCAACTTTTATAACTTCAATATTAGTCTTGTTAACACACATTTGACGAAATATTAAAATAAAATAAGAATAAATAGAATTAAATAAGAAATAAACATTACAAATGCTGTATTTTCAATAAAGCCACAGGTGGAATAATGCAGTGACACAGTGAAATAGACTCCTACCTTTGCCGCTTTGACTTTAACAACATCAGAAAGGACCCTGCTGGAGGAGGGAGATACTTAGTATTCTCTGCTGCTTGCCGTTCGCATTAGTTTGTTTTACTAAACTTTTAAAAGTACGATTCGTCTCTAGGCTATTTAAACCATTGGTTAATGCGAATTACCTCAGTCTGCTGCTGTTACTGTTCTGCGCACGCGCTTCTTCAGTTTCTAGCGCACTTAAAGGAGAATCATCCACTGCCTGTGTCCACTTCACCTCTCTGTTGGCAGGACATACACACCTGTAGGGTTTTGTTTCTGTACGTGACATAAGAAACGCTGCTGTAAGATTAATGTCATTGGAATTAGAATAGAAGAGACCGAGTGTTCGTTTTTATGGCAAAATAAACCTCGATCATCGTGGTCTTGTTATCCCCTTAGGAGGGTTAGTATTTTGCATAGAGGTATTTTGCCACAATGACCAGTTAAATTCCATTATTAATTGATCTGGTCTGTACGCTGCACACGCATTACCTCCATTTAGTGACGTCAGTTTAAAGTAATAACCTAAAACTGAATGAACAATTGCTGCGGTCACAGAGCAATTTTTGCTGCAATAAAATCAAATAAGACGTTGTCTCAAGCATGAGAGCACTTTTCATGCAGTGAGAGATGTTTTATTGCACAAATTTACATTTAATTCTTACGTGTAAATATTAGAAATTCACGCCAGCATTGCCAATCTGAAAAAGCGAGTGGCCATTAACTTAATTGATCTTGCGCGCATGCGTCAACCACACGAATAGCATCAAAGAAAGGACAGTTGCTGCACTGTGCTGTGCTGTTTTGTTGCATAGACTATTGCATTTTATAGCATTATTGTACTGCTTTGTATTGATTTTACAGGTGAAATCATTATACAAGATCAGAATAAGATGACAAATTCCTTATTACAAACATAGTTTACTCAATAAATGCAATATTTAAATATTTGACTATTTATCTAGCCTATGGTGATAAACTGAAGAAAAATGTATTGCTTATAAGATGCTCTTTCATAGATTATCATGAGACTTAATGGAATTCTCAGCCAGGTTTCAAAGTATCAACATAGTATCTAGATGATTCTGACTGATTCTTTAGGAAATAAAACAAACAAATAAGAAAAACATAGCTGAGTGAATGTCTGAATTCATATTGTAATGTATAAAAGCCTTTGTTTGCTCTCCATTGAATCTCATTGCTGTCTAGGACAAACATTTGAGAATTATAGGCTAAACTTTTATTCCCCAGCCGGTGCCATAACCAGCTGCAAAGAAAGGACCATTAACTAGAATAGTTGATGTTGTTGTGCCAGTGTGAACTAGCCTTTACAAGAATGAATAATGTAGCATATTTAATTTGATATTATTAATAAATGGACTAGTTAGCAAACATTTAGCTACAATGTTGTCTTCCTCGATTTTAAAGGTGCCCTAGAATCAAAAATTGAATTTACCTTGGCATAATTGAATAACAAGAGTTCAATACATGGAAAAGACATACATTGAGTTTCAAACTCCATTGTTTCCTCCTTCTTATGTAAATCTCATTTGTTTAAAAGACTTCCAAAAAAAAGGCAAATCTCAACATAACACTGACTGTTACGTAACAGTCGGGATCATTAATATGTACGCCCCCAATATTTACATATGCCAGCCCATGTTCAAGGCATTACACAAGGGCTGCCAGTATTAATGTCTGGATCTGTGCACAGCTGAATCATCAGACTAGGTAAGCAAGCAATAACAACAGTGAAAAATAGCAGATGGAGCAATAATAACTGACATGATCCATGATAACATGATATTTTTTGTGATATTTGTGAATTGTCTTTCTAAATGTTTCATTAGCATGTACCTAAATTAATGTACTGTTAAATGTGGTTAAAGTTACTGTATTCATGAAGACAAGAGATGTCGCTATTTTCATTTTTAAAACTTGCGATGGCAGGGAGTGCGCGATTTAAAGGGGCCGCAGCCTGAATCGGTGCATAGTTAATGATGCCTCAAAATAGGCAGTTAAAAAAATTAATAAAAAAAAATCTATGGGGTATTTTGAGCTGAAACGTCACAGACACATTCAGGGGACACCTTAGACTTATATTACATCTTGTAAAAACTGGTTCTAGGGCACCTTTAAGCTATCCCTTTTAGACAAGAATAACGTTTTATTTTCGTATTGCATTGTTCATGCATTGCATTCTATTGTAGCCTACTGCATCCCATTGAACTGCATATGGTACTGCATTGTGTTGTACTGTTCTGAACACTGAATCAACCCCACAAAAACATGAAAGGAAGAATTGTCTTTCATGTGAAGTGATTTTCTATAGCAATATGTTGTTAGTGTGCATATGTGCAACCTTCTTGTGGAATTAAATAATAAAAACACTCCTTCATTTCATCCCGCATTCTACATAAACACGTTCAACGGTTACCCTCTATATTCGTGACATTATTAATAATTATGCGAATGACTGGAGGAATGTAGCCTTCAGCTTGTGCGCATGCGCGTCAGGACACAAGCCCCTCATCCGAAAAATCTGATGTCATCTTGCCGGCAATATTTTCCTCTCTGTCTGTATTTTCAATTGCAACCATATTCCACTCCAATACAAATAGCGCGTGTAAATGGTGAAGGGTGTAGACTGTGTGTGTGTCGTTTGTTTCTGTATGAACCCACATCATGCATCTCCATGGAGCAAGAAGCAGCTGATCTAGACGGCTTGTTTTGCTGGATAAAGGTGGACGCTTAGGACACAACAGGTTATTAGCGTTTTTAAAGTAGAGAAATACGATGTCTGCGAGAGAAAGATTGAAAGAGAAGATGATAAAAGACAGCGTGACACTGCTGCCATGCTTTTATTTCGTTGAGGTAAGTGACTATCTGTTTACATTTGCACGTTTGATTTGACAGGTGACAACTTAGGATATCAGAATAAGATGACAATTTCATGTGGATAATTATTTAGTCTATATGTTACAGTCATAGCTGAATCGATAAATGTAACATAATTTAAATGTTTGACTATAGCTATAGTGATAAACTGAACCTGAGGAGATTTTATGAGCCCAGGATGCTCTTTCATAGATCATGAGAGTTAATGGACTTCCCATTCAGGTTTCAAAGCATCAACTTTATGTCAGATGTTTCTGCTACATTCCTTAGGAGAAGAGAAACAATCAAGCTTTTTAGACGGTTTGAACTTTATAAGCTTTATTCAACACAAAATTATTGATTTTTTTTGTTTTTTGTGTTGACAAAAGTAACAAATTAGATAATAATAAATTAAATTAAATATATACACAAATTAAATATATATTTAATTTAATTTATTATTATCTAATTTGTTACTTTTGTCAACACAAAAAACAAAAAAAATCAATAATTTTGTGTATATATACAAAATTTTGTGTATATATATATATATATATATATATATATATATATATATATATATATATATATATATATATATATATACAATTTTAAATATTTAAAATAATTTTTAAATTCAATACAATATTGAGTAATTTATTTTAAATGTTTCTTTTTCTTCATAGCTGTTTGCAATTGATCTGAATCTTTGACTGTTTCTGGCTTTTTGAAAGTCACAGATGAAACATCAGACTTGGTATTTACTTTTCATTGCATTTAATAAGCAAACAAAAATTAATCTCACTAGCTTTATTATTATTTGCAAATTAAAATAATCAATGGGGGATATTGAAACTAATGAAAGACACTGATTTTTAGATGTCATGTTATTGAGCATTGTTCATTTCGATGTAAAGCATTTCTCTTTTCCCTTGTAAAAAATCATCAGTTTGATATGTATGACTAACTGGCATAGAGTGATGTCAGCACTGGGATGCTGCGCTTCTGTCAGCTCTCCTTCTTAGATGTTCGCCCCAGGAGGTGCTGCTCTGCTCTCCATGCATCATGATGGGGTTAGTGGAATATATATAGGTCAGTGTGACATAAAGAATTGAGGCAGTGAAGCTTTCATACCGCACATGCATACACCGACACACGTGATCTAGTACTTAAGAGGAAGATCTAAGCGTGCACTCATACATTATGCAGGGTTGTGCTGAATCGGACATTTTCATTCATTTATTCATTCCTCCATTTGCTGTTTTTCGGTGAGGTTTGCAAAATTGTTTGTCAAATACCTAAAAACGAAGGTCTAGAAGATCAGGATTATCATATCTGAAGGTTTTAAAGGGATATGATGCGTTGATTGACAGCTGGATTTTGTACTTCTCGAGATCTCATTTAAGTTTCCTCAGGTCACAGAAACCTCCCCGACCCAAGCACACGCTCTTATCTACCGGTCCTTCACCAAGCGGACACCATCTGTACCTGCTGTGATGGTGCCTGTCCCACATGGATCTGAATGTAGTCACTAAGAAACACTATCCTCATTTATAGCAATCAATTATTAAGACCTTAGTGTCACCTCTTCTTTTCATTTGGGATCATCTTAAAACCAACAAGAAATGCATTCACAACCCATTTTACTTCCGTAACATGATGAATTTCTGATTGAAAATGGATATTCAATCATAAAAAAAATGTAAAGGATTTAATTTGATCCATTTTTTGCATTGAATTACCTGAAATCATCTTAATTATTTCACCTATCAGCAAATATTTGCAAAAATCGTTCAGCATATTTTATGGCAGGCTGTTTTTGTCGTATTTACCATGGTAAGCCAGTTATTAAGAGCTCTTCATTAAATTTATTTACAGTAGAGTGATTGAGGTCAGTTTGCGGGCATTTGATATGCAGATGGTTACAGCAAGCAGCTGCCGTTCTGTGCTGATTCTGCAGAGTTGCGCTGTGGCCGACTGATACCACTGACCCATATTTTCTTCCAAAGCACTGGCACTTGGGACAAACCGTAGGAGATTTACAGACCAGCCGACCACAAGCATGACCGTCAAAGAGAATGGAACCCATCAAAAGCCTAGGCTACTTTTTAAATTACAAATATTACGTATAGAGTTTAAGTTTGACATACCGTACATGTTTGATTTTTGATCTTACTGACCATTCTTCCGCACTCAAAAAAATATTTAGGTCTAAATTTAAAGGGGTCCTATTATGCTTTTTTAACCTTTTTTACCTTTACATTTATTTTAAAAAGTATGAACGTTGTTGTGGAACAAGCAATGTTCAGTTAGTAAAAATCTATGAGATTGAAAGAAATATGATTAATTGATGATAAATAAATAAACCTGATTAACAAATATGTGTAAGTGTAATAGACAGATTGATCATTTGTTTGACTGAAATGTTTACTTGCATTCACATTTTTCAGTCACTTTTCACTTTTTCCACATTTTAAATAACAGCATTTACTCTCAGTTGTGAAATGTGTGGCTTAAAAATTAGATATAGCTTTTTTTGTTTTAACATATTTTCTAACATTTTTGACCATATATATTGCATAAAGATAGTAGCTTTAATCATAAAAACTACTAATTATAATAATAATGCCTATTATGTTTTTAATTTTGTAGTCTAACAATAATTTATTTATTGTATCAAAATGCAGAAAAAACAACAATTAAAAATCGCTTACCAGACAGATAATAAATCGTTAAACATATGTTAAACATTGTATCAGCTGATCATAAGGTAATACTACAGTTTCTGAATGGTTATGGTATTCATACATTTACATGGTATTCTAAGGTACTGCATGGTGCATGTCCAAAAATCATGTTTTTTTTTCTTGTTTTAGCATGTTAAGCTACACAAATTCACCTCCAGCCCCAATGAAATCACATTTTCACCATGTGGAACTGGATCTGAGTTCATAATTTAAAAAGATCTTAGTGTGACTCCATATAGTTTTACTGCAATTCTGTGAATCTGTCACCATTGGTCTGTTTTATTACTCACCTAAACTCATTATATGGCTTTCATATACCTAGGATATAATTTATTTTGTAAGTACTGCCCTGTCTGTGTTTATTTTGCAATAATGACTGGCAGACTGTATGTACATTTCCATAGGGACATGTTATGTGGACAATGTAATTCCCTGAAAATGTTTGTTGAAGAGTTATGTGATGTTTTCTCCTCTCTAACAGCTTCCTCTCCTGATCTCATCTGTGGTCAGTGTGTATTTCCTGGAGTGGACGGACATTTTCAAACCGGTCCGCTGGGGTTTCAGCTGCCACGACCGCAGTCTGAGTCTGCCTTATATCGAACCCACACATGAGGTCATTCCCTTTCTCATGCTCCTCAGCCTCGCTTTCGCAGCTCCTGCTATTACGGTCAGTCTAACCCTTTACCCCTATACACACATACACATACTGAAAGATGTACTCATGTTTCTGGATACTGTACATTGGATGATGTCAGAGAGATAGGACACAAACTGTTGGCCTCTTGCTAATGTTACCTGCAAAAATGGGTAAAATGTGTCATGATATATGTGTGCATTCAGGCACTTTGTGATTCACCCAAGCTGGACATGTTCCATTCTATTCGAACAATCATAGCACTAGCATTAGTCTCGCAGTGGCAGAGTTTTGGCTATCGGCATAGAGTCTGGTCTATTCTGCATCTTATTCCTGCCAAGAAACTTTCACTTAAAGGTGCCCTAGAATTAAAAATTGAATTTATCTTGGCATAGTTGAATAACAAGAGTTCAGTACATGGAAATGATATACAGTGAGTCTCAAACATCATTGTTTCCTCCTTCTTATATAAATCTCATTTGTTTAAAAGACCTCCGAAGAACAGGCGAATCTCAACATAACACCGACTGTTACGTAACAGTCGGGGTGTACGCCCCCAATATTTGCATATGCCAGCCAATGATCGAGGCATTACACAAGGGCAGCCAGTATTAACGTCTGAAGCAAGCAAGGACAACAGCGAAAAATGGCAGATGGAGCAATAATAACTGACATGATCCATGATAACATGACATTTTTAGTGATATTTGTAAATTGTCTTTCTAAATGGGGGCAGAGAGTGCGCGATTTAAAGGGGCCACAACATGAATCGGCTTATTATGCCCCAAAATAGGCAGGTAAAAAAATTAATTTAAAAAAAATGTATGGGGTATTTTGAGCTTAAACTTCACAGACACATTCAGGGGACACCTTAGACACCTTATTAGGTATATAGTCAAATCAAAATTATTCAGACACCTTGAACATTTCAGTCATTAATATAATTTATTCACTATAGTTTAAAAAAATGTTAATAAAATATGACAAGATCTCAGAGTTAAACTGTGTCAGAAAAAATGAATCTTAATTATGTCAGAAAACACTTCACTAAAACATGGTCAGATCAAAGTGTGAATAATTTTTGGTTGCAAATTTTTTATCAATTTTACTGGTAGTCCACTGTATGAAGAATTTTTGGGTATAACATGTCACAGTTTACTTTATTTAGCTATCCTTACTTACATAAATGAACTATAGTGTCCTGCACCCACTAGTAAAAATCTATAAAAAAAAAATATAAAAAATGTCTGAATAATTTTTGGTTTGACTCTATACATATGTGTGTGTATAATATAATATAATATAATATAATATAATATAATATAATATAATATAATATAATATAATATAATATAATATAATATAATATAATATAATATAATATAATATAATATATTATAATATATACAATAACTGTGATAAAATAATATATAATATGAATACATTATTATATATATATATATATATATATATATATATATATATATACATACGTACATTTATACATATACATTATACATATGTACACTACCATTCAAAATGTCGGGGTCAGTAACATTTCAAGAAATAAATACTTTATTCAGCAAGGGTGCATTAAATTGATCAAAAATATTTCTATTTCAAATAAATACTGCTTGTTTAATTTTCTATTTATCAAAGAATCCTAAAAAAATATATCATGGTCTCCACAAAAATATTTAGCAGCACAACTGTTTCCAGCATTGATAATAATAAGAAATGTTTCTTGAGCAGCAATTCAGCATATTAGTGTCACATTCATATTTAGTTTTTGGGGTCTTATTTACATGACTCTGTGTTTAACTGAAAATGGAAAGATTTTTATATGTTTCATTGTCATCTTTATCTGTTTTGCCTTATTTTTGTTCATTCATTAGTTGCCATAGTCCCTGATTAGTTCACACCTGTTCCTTTGATTACCTTCCCCTGTGTATTCAGGGTATGTTTACATGACAACGATGTACTAAAAACGGAAAAGTTTTTCCTTTGCGTTTTTTTGCGTACAGATGACAATGTTGTCAATACGATCGCCATTCACATGGATCCGTGAAAAGGACTAAAAACACTGTATTATGCTGCCAGGCCAGTAGCTGGTGATGTCACTTTGTAAAGAAACAAAACGCACCTATAAACTGAACATGTAAAGCCCTGGGTATACTTTGTTTTTTTTTTTTTTACGGGCACAGTTGAGCACACAGCCTTGGAAAGTATACTTCATTCGACTTGTACAAATACACAGGCGTTCGACGCATGCACAGTTTTGAGCAATCTCCCGCCATGAGTTACAACCCATGTAAACATCTTTGTATTCTTTCATGCTAGAGTTGTACAAATGAGGGTATTTTCTAACCTCTTTGAACAATCTCTCGTCTATGTAGGCCTCCATTGTCGCTGTAGCTTGCATGCGTTCCGGTCTGTTCTGTTTATGCAGTTTTCTTTGACTACCTTGTGAATTGACGCCGCCAGGGCATGGTTGCCACCTTGTGGATAAACTAATTACTGCAAAAAAAAAAAAATGTGCATGTGGGGCCTGCATGTACAAGTACACACGGTTACAAAAATCCAGCGGTGCGCATACTCTCCTGATAACGAAATTCGTGTCATGCGCACTGCACGCTGACCCTCGCATACGTGTCTGAAAACAACACAAAAAAACATCAAAGAAATCTGCAGAAAATGTGTTTAGACTTTGTGATTAGGATTTCTGATTATTTCACAGACAGACAACAAAGCTAAAAGTGGAAAATACAGCTATGCTCATAAATATGTATTTGTCTTGCTGCTAAATGCGTCAAAAACTTTGAATATCTTTTCCAAACTGAACTGAAAACTCAATGACAGGACTGACTAGGATGTGAATGTAGGAGCATGTCCTACTTGAGTAAATTTATACAGTTTGCCTGTGGTCTATTATCACAGCTGACACACACCAACTGGCCTCCCCTTCAGAGCCTTATCTGACACGGTACAGAAAAGAAAACTTGTGCATGAATAGCTCAAATACACAATGAGATTTTCCTCACGCTACTCCATGAGCAGTGAGCTGTCAGATAGCATCTTTCTCTCCTCAACTCTATGACACCTTCAGTACATCACTACACTGCCAGAACGTCTGCCAGCCTCTGAGGATGCCCTAATGACACAGTGAATTTGCTGTTTTCTGCTTCTAGCTAGCAAGGAGTCCTCAGGTTAACTGCTAGTATTAGAGCATATGAGTGCAGTTTCGCAGCAGGCTTTACTGTGGATTTATGGTAGTTTGGTTGTTCCCTCATACTGAAAATCAGATTATTTCACACTCAAATTCATGTTGAGTTCTTAGGGCAGATTACTGTTGTCTCGGAAACATAGGATGGTTAAATGGTTTCACAAATGCTAATGAGCTCTTGGCGCTAATGAGTTGGTTGTGATTCTCTTCTCTCTGATCCTCTGAACTTATTTGTAGATGATAGTTTCTTTAGTTAGTGCAAATTAAAGAGATAAACATAGACTGAGATCATCGTCACACATTTTCTAAACTCACCACAGGCATTTTTTTATATTAAGGGCATAAACATTTATCAAGCATGTCATCGCATTTTTTACATTTCATAAGATGAAATTTATCTTCAGGCAAAAACATGTATATTAGATTGAATATATCTTAAAAACATGAATCAAAAGCAATCAAATAAACAAAATCTACAGTAAAAAACATCTAAATATACCCAGAAGGAAATTATATTGCTCAGAGGTTTATGTCATCTTTGTCTCAGATTTTACTTTTAGACTTCCTTAGGAGAAATACAAATGCAACAGTATAGAGCTATAATATTAATGTGGATGGACAATCTGGCCTTTGGAGAAATTAATGAAAAATGTCCATAGTGAAATCTCTGACATTCTTTTGTAGACTTTGCAAATCTGAGCAGTTTGAGACATAAAGTACAGAGGAGACATTTGATATGAATGGATTTTTTTTTTCTTTCAGGAAAAAAACTGTTGCAGAAAAGTAATTTTTCATTCCTACTGTACAGGAAAGAGAAACCGAAAGCACTGATTGAATGACTAAAATGACTAGCATTTCAAAGACACCCAATGTACTTTTCTCTGCTGCATGTGGCCTCCATGTTAGCTATTTTAGGTAATTAAATAATTTAGTTTGAGTTGCAGGCATAGAGAGCTCTGATCACATTTTCATCTTATCTCAACAAGATGTGCTGCAAAGAAATGCATAGCAAAGTGTCTAAAAACTCATTTTAGCTGTCAGGTAATGGCAGTCATTAAAAATTACCCACTCCATCCTTTCCTTAGCCCGTTCTTGGTCTACAATCTGTTTACCTACATAGTCCAGATATAGCATCAGGCAGGAAGTGACTGCAGGCATTGAGACATCCTGTGGTTCCTCCAGGTGTCATGACACAATATCAGTGTCTGAGAGCCGAGTTGGTCAGATGGGATGGGCTGGTGGGATCTGCGTGCTTCCTGGGATCCGATTCAGGTCACGGTGTGGCACATGGGCATGCCAATGATTAGATCGTATCCTTAGCACCTCCCCCACTAGGCTGGAGCGTAGAGCACAGCCAATATCAATCCCATGATCCCACTGGGATTTAAACTTCTCACCTGGCGAACTATGGAATATAGAACAGAAGATTGCCGGCTGTTGAGTATGTGTGGTCTATATGGAGCTAAAATAAAAAAAGCATTCAGTGCAATCCAATTCTCACGTTACTAGACATTTGAGGCACAAGTCATAATTACAATGTGTTCAAGTGTATTACAGTTTATTAAAGGGGACCTATAATGCCCCTTTCACAAGATGTAATATAAGTCTCTGGTGTCCCCAGAATGTGTCTGTGAAGTTTCAGCTAAAAATACCCCACAGATCATTTATTATAGCTTGTGAAATTTGCCCCTATTTGGGTGTGAGCAAAAACATGCCATTTTTGTGAGTGTCCCTTTAAATGCAAATGAGCTGCTGCTCCCGGCCTGCTTTCCAAAAGATGGTGGAGCTTTAACAGCTCACGCTTCGGTTGCTCAACAACAACAAAGCTGGAGTATCTCACGCAGCCAAAATGAGGATTGTCAGTAACGGTGTTCAGTCTTACATTGTTCAAACCGCAGTCGACACTGATGGAGAGACTCACGAAGAAGTTACAACTTTTAGAATGAAACTGGACGTTTCTGAATGGTTTGTGGATAAATATATGTAGTTGCTGTGGAGTTGATTCAATTCATCTACTAGCACGTGCCTCATGTTAATCTTTTGTGCAAATCCAGCATTGAATTGACCCTCGTTTGTGAAGCAGTCCGGCGTAAAATGACGGCATGACAACAACACTCTACTACAACAACTCTTCCTCTTCTCAAAAGCAGCCCAACATGGCCTCGCCCCCTTTGTTACGTGTTATCGGGGCGGGGTTTATGTAAATTGTAGGATTAGTGATGTCACTAACCAAAGAAGAAGCTCGTTGTAGTCCCTACCAGCTGTTTGTTGTAGTCCTTAAACAGAGAATTCTTTAAAAGAAAATATCTCGAACTTTGATCGTCGTAACTTTGCAGATGTTGTTTATGCTCAAACAGCAACATTACACACTAACTAAAGTTAAAAAAGTGAAACCATAATCAAGCACCCCTTTAATTTATTTATTTAGCTTATGACCATTTTAGCTGAAATGATTCAACTCCATGAAAGCAGAACTTCACTGACTAATGTTTGTGCAGAAGTCAGTGGGTGCGTGAATTTCAGAAGACAGGTATGTGAAACGACGGGGACAGATCTGGAGCAGATTAAGGATGGATGTGCCTTTGATGTACAGTGACAGCCCTGCTTAAGATGGGCATTAATACATAAGTGTGCAATGATCAAAACGGCCGCTCTCTCAACCCAAGTGAGAGCTGATTGCATTATGGCTCATCAAAACTGTGCATTTACAAGTAGACAAGGACATTATGGCTGTTCTGTTTAAAGGCATCTGTAGCTTCACTTCAGAGCTTCTGGATTTGGTGTCATGGTAAAAAGAACCTCCTGAAGAGATAGTATGAGACCATTGAGTGCAATCTGAGAGGAGAGATATCCACCATTCTGAACATTTGATCCACTTCCACCTCTAACCTGGTGTGTTGCATGTCCACAGATCATGATCGGAGAGGGGATTCTGTTCTGCTGTCTGTCCCGAGCGCAGTGCGGAGGTGGAGCCGAAGCCGATATCAATGCAGCCGGCTGCAACTTTAACTCTTTCGTCCGGCGAGGTGTCAGGTTTGTGGGTAGGTCACATTTCTAGCAGATAATTGTCTTTCAATCCTGATTAGTCTTTATTCTTTTACCTATGAAGAACACATGAAATGTTACATTTTTGTGGCTGGAATTCTGAGGAATGAATTTAAAAAATGTTTTCTTGCACTGAACACAAAAGGAGAAATTCTGAAGAATGTTCAGGCTGTTACCTTTGATTACGCATTAAATGCACAAAACAAACAAACAAAACACAAACATATCTATCTCTCAGAATATGCATCTAAATATTCCTGGCAATAAAATGACAAAATATCTGTGGTCATATTGGTATCGACTGATAAGGTTTTTTAATGTTATTATTATCAGTACAATAGGACGATTAATTATAGTCAAATGATCACTGGATCCCACATCATTCCTAGTTGTCTAACGTGAAAACAAAAGATTGATATATAAAATCATCCAATATACTGGTTATCAACTTAAAGTAATTATCAGATATCGGTGCATTAAAATTCTTTTTCTTTTCAGGCGTTCACGTATTTGGCTTATGTGCCACGGCTCTGATTACCGACATCATCCAGTTGTCGACGGGTTACCCCACCCCCTACTTCCTGACTGTCTGCAAGCCCAACTACACTCACCTCAATACCTCCTGTGAGGAAAGTTTCTTCATCCTGGAGGACATCTGCTCAGGATCTGATGCTGCTGTCATCAACGCCGGCAGGTACAGCTCTGATTCTTGGCAAGCGGAGACCTAGATCTCTGTTGGATTAACTGTGCCACAGTCATGTGAAACATAGATTATCTTAACATCTGCTGATACAGACAAGCTGATAAAAAATCTTTAAGTACTAGTCAAGTGTGAATTCTTGACTCTCAGGAATTCATATGAACGATATAGGCACAAGAGCCCATACAGATCAAAGCCAAGCTTCACTGCAGCCTAAGAATAGAGGCTGTAGATTAACAGAACAGCTTTTGATGTACTTTTTTAATAAGGTTGGTTTTCAAAGGAATGGATGAGGCTGGTGACCATCTCTCCACTAGTGAATTCACTAAATAATAAAGTACTGAAGTGGCTTATGAATTTCTGAGCATATGTATGATGCTGACACAAATACAAAGATATTGTTTACCCAGTGTATAACTCCCTCTCTATCTGAACAAGATTTGCTGTTGTGTCAATTCCAGAACTCTTCATCAGACTAAGTTGAAACTTGGCTGTGTTGTAGACCAGCAAGTGTAATCTAATGGTTCTGAAATTGTAAATAATGTTGAAGATTTTTGCATGCTTTCTCCAGACTTTTTTATTTACAATGTCTCTGTTTGTCAAAAATATAGAGTATAGCATATTATGATATTTGTTGTTTCCTGCTTACGAGGCCGCTGTGAATGTTTATTTATCCTCTGAACAGTCAGAGAAGATGCAGATACACCATTAGGTTCAACAGATTCACCACACCATGGGAGTCTCCCAAAGAGCCAGTAGCCATGGGCATAAACTTTGTCTCTAGAACATTCATATTAGTAATTACTAATTGCACAGACAATATGTGTGTGTATATATATATATATATATATATACTTAAAGAGATGTAGATCTTGTATGCGCAATATGTAGGAATGTTTCAAAAGTGTCTGCTGTATTCTTGTTTCAAACTCTTTTGATGCCAGAACTGATCGGAATTCCTTTCATTTATTTCAGAAAATCCTTCCCGTCACAGCATGCAACACTGGCATCCTTTGCTGCTGTTTATGTCTCGGTGAGTAAAAGTCAGGCATTCAGAAGTATTCAGGCACTTTCAATTCACTGTGTTGCTAGAGACTAACAGATAAAAAAGCTGCACTCATGTCACTTTCTGTGAAAAACTGACCCTGATGTGTGGATAAAAAGACTACAGCTCTCTACTGTTATTTGTGCTGCAACATCCGGATACCTTCATGCAGTTTTGTGGAGCTTGTCAAAGTAGCGTTGACCCGTTTGAGTCATGTGTTTTTATGTGTTTGTATGTAATTGTCCATTTGAGGGTAAGAATACAAAAATGTGTGTCTTTACATGTTGAACAAAATGCTGTTAAATACCAAAAATCTCATTCTCATTTTTCTCTGCTCTTGAAATCAAAACATACACTGCCCTCCAAAAGTTTGGAAACACCCTAGAAAAGTGGGGTTTTGGATAATATTGGCATGAATCCTTTTTAATTTGTGATAATTTTGCACTGATAAGGTACTACACAAACTACGAAAACATATTTTATTATATTCCGTTTATACATAGAAAAAAACTTTTTCGATTCATCAAAATATCCACCATTAGCAGCTATCTGACCTAAACTGGGTTCTGATTGGTTCATTGTATTCTAAACTTAATTGGCAATCAATTGTTGAATCTATTAAGGTTTGCTGACTCAAAAATCTTTTACAAACCTGGGCCAAGTTTAAACCAGTAACCAGGCATCACAGCTGGCAAAAGGGGATTTCTAACTTTGACATGTATATATTGCCATTATTATGTAATCAAAATGGAAATGATCATTGCTGGTCTTCAATTATAATGTCAAGTTACTGTAATATATTTGCACCAGAAAATGATGAGGATTTATGCTGATATCGTCCAAAACCACACTTTGCCAGGGGTGTTTCCAAACTTTTGGAGGGCAGTGTAAAACGACATGACCTATGTGCACATTATAGAGTATACTGTATGTTGATATATGTTGACAATGCAAAAAAAGGTATTTACATTTACATAAAAAATTATAAACTGACTAATTTAGATTCAAAGAACTTGTTCGCATGCAAAACCTTACCCCAAATTTGCATAAAGAGCTGAAAATGTGTTTGGTCGTGTAAATAGTGTTCTATTGTCAGTTAAAGGTCATAAAGGTCTAGACATATTTTTTGCCCATTATTCTGCATGCAAACACCTTTCCTGGTTTTCTGGCAGGTCAATATCTCTTTTTAAGTTTTAACATCAAAACCCGACAATTTCAAAGTGTGGTTTTCAATCTATATTGCTCCTCTCAAGCTCTAGGTCATTTGATTCATTACATACAACAAATAATCAACTGTTATTTATATTGAGCAGTTTCGCTTCAACCCTTCTGAATTTCCATTACAAGAACACAGTTTAAGCTGTTTAAATGATCTTACACATTGTCGTCAGTCTACAGTCAGTCTAATAATCTTGAGTCAGTGGATGCTGACTCATGTCTCTGGGAACTCTACCAACCACAACCCTAGGGTCTACCCAATCTCAAAATACACAAATGATCTAAAAGCACTTCATTGGTGTAGCGATAATGCGCTCTATGATATGCTCAAATCAGCTGATTCATATTCCCTGTGGTTAATTCATTTTTTTGTTATGTGTTTTAAGATCATTATAATTATCAAAGTGTCTATGTTCATTTGCAATGAAAAGCGGATGGTTCTGGCTCACTGCTACCTGATTCTGCTTCAGCTTGGAAACATTACAGCAAATTTGTGATCATGATCGTCTTTTTCTTGCACAGATGTACTTCAACAGCACACTGACGGACTCATCCAAACTGCTGAAGCCTCTTCTGGTCTTCTCCTTTATTATCTGTGCAATCATATGTGGCCTAACCCGCATTATTCAGCACAAGAACCACGCCATTGACGTTTACCTGGGCTTTCTGCTTGGAGGGGGCATCGCTGTTTACCTAGTGAGATGAATATAGGCAGTTTATCATATATTTGATAGCATTTTAAAGAATCTTCGTCAGATAAAAAGTCATGGTAATGCTATTTACTTGCATGTCTACAACATGAAACATGAACGCCATGATTTAGCCAAACTAGGACTTGCTCCCGGATCAGATCTTTGTCAGTTCTGGAACAACATTCCCATCAATCATAAGCCAAGCTGTATACTGTAGCTAACCCTTTCCTTTCCCTAAAATCAGAAGGAATCTGATTTTTTAAATTCTCCAAACTCTGGCCTGAGTCTGACCATAAAATCAGACAGTTCACAGCAAAGTTGTTCCAGGACCAAAAAGGATGTTGATCCAGGAATATGTCCTACTTGGGTATATTGTGTTAAGCAAACCAATATTATTAAGTATGTTGGGAAGTACCAATGAAATATTGTGTTTTGTCTGTCCAGGGTTTGTTTGCTGTAGGAAACTTTCAACCGAGCAAGGAGAAACAGACGAGTCAGTTTCACGTTCGGGATTCTCATCGAACTATGGCTGACCTGTGCCATCAAGGTCACCACCTTCCTGCCAAGAGTTGCAGTGGAAGTGATGGCCTCTCATCTTCATGTTCTGAAGGCATCCTGCACCGCAACGCCCAACACCACAAGGCCGGACCTCTTAGCAGCCTGAAAAAAACAAGCAGAGATGTGGAGGTCATCAATACTCGCAGCCCTCCACACAAGGAGAACATGGTGACCTTCAACACCTTGCCCAGAGTACATACACCCGCCATGGATGAGTCTGCCTTCCGGAATGCCACCATCCACACATCCTCGGTAGATTCTAGTCGATCCAAGCAGCTGTTGCTGCAATGGAAGAGTAAGAACGAGAACCATAAACATTCCCTGCATGCCATGGAAGGTGGACCAGGACAGTCCCCTCCAAACAGCATGGATGTCCGCTGCAATTCTGAACCCTCAGCTGTGGGAATCAACGGTGAACATCACGGACCTGGAACCCCATACTTAAAAATGGCCACTGGGAGTACAACACTACCAAGCAACCCCAGCGGGATTGCCGGCGGTGCTCGGATACCCATGCAGTCTCGGCCTGGTTCCTCGCAGTTGGTCCACATCCCAGAGGAGACGCAGGAGAACATGGGCGGCTTGGCGAATAACAGTAACGTCCGTGACAAATGGTTGAAAAGCATGGATAGGACTGTGGAGAAGGGCGGTGAGGTACCGATGGTTAGGACTAATTCTAATGGCCAGCCGCGCATCATGCAGGTCATTGCGATGTCCAAGCAGCAAGGTCTCTTGCAGGGAAGCTCTCCCAGTTCTGAAAGCAGCAGCCACACCAGCTCCACAGCACCGCTGCAGCGCTACAAGAGCCTAACTGAGGAGTCCGGAGGTCAAGGCAGCACTGGAGCAATCATTCGGGTGGAAGCCCATCCGGAGAATGGTCGACCCCTGGTGCATGCGCACTCCACGGATGGAAGTGGCTCCTGGACGTGGAAGTCCCAAAGCAGCTTTAGACAGTCATTTGAGCTTAACGACTTGAATCGGGACTCGGAGAGCTCTGAATCCGTGAGGGATGGGAACAGTTCTACAGATAGAAAGAGCTCTACGGACAGAAAGAAGAATGGCTCTAATGCTCCTAAAGTCGTAGCCGTGCCAACTGTCCCGACTGTCCCTATTGTATCTACAGCTGGCAGTGATCACCATCCCAACCAGACCATTTCCACCATCCGGGTCACTCCCATGGAAATGACTGAATCTGGTCCTGGGAGCCGCGACTCCAGCTTGCGAAGAAAAACCAGGATCCTCATCCCTGAAAGAGGAAACAGTCCAGATAATACCAGGAACATTTTTTACAAGGGAACATCAACCACCCCAGTTTTCAAAGAGTAGTCAGTCAATATCTCAACAAAAACAAGCAAATGAAGAAACTAGAAGAGGTTGGTTGGTTGGTTGGTTGGGTTGCTATGTTTTACACATCTCCAATGACGTTATGCATGAGATGATTCACTGACTTAAAAATATATACATGATAGCAAGAAAAGCACAAAATTCAGGTTTTGGTTTACTTTTGTGCTAATGACATTGACAGTATATCACATGGAAATGGTCTTACCTTTTGTGACACTGTGAAGATGAAACTGTGACTGTGCCAAGTTTGAACTGCAACACTGTATTTAAGTATTTAACATCACAAATATCTTAAAAAGATTTTTCATATAGTCAAACTTTAATATACATCATTCACTCATTCATACACTGATAACTATGCTAGCTGAAACTCTTATTTTTGTATTCTGTAAATAACTTTTAAACTTGGTGCTGCCCAATTCTTAGAACATTATGTAAAAAATGACAAGTTTTAAAAAAAAAAAAAAAACAGATGTTGAAATAGAAAAAAATATTGTTTTCCAATCTGTTCATTGCACTCCTGAAAACTGTCATTTGAACTTCCTAATGACCATAAGTGCTTAGAATATTCTCTGTAGCAAATGATAGTCATAAAATGACATGCACTTCACGTTTACTACTTGCAATACAAATACTTTAAATATGTATCTGTAGGAATTTGTACGTAAAAAGTATGTTCATGTATATTTCAATAGACACATAAAAGGCTTAATGTTTCCGAATTTGTCCAAACAATGATATTGTATGTATCCGTGTCTATCCAAACATAAAAAACTATACTTTACATACAAATACCAATGAATACAAACAAGATTCATTTCTTCCGCTCTTCCACTCTTTTCTCAAATGTATATTTGCATAACAGAATTAATTTTACTTTATTCCAAAATATAATTCTGATTGTATGTCAGTTATTTTAAGGTTAGCTGCATTAGTAGCAAAACAATATTCCACAATGATTATCTAACTGTGGTTATACCACTGTGAGCTCCAGCTTTTTAGGCCAAACAGTCATATTAAATGTTTTATATACACTTGAGTAGCCCACAAAGAAAAAAGAAAGATGGCTTTACTGTTCACAAAGAGATTTGCAATGAGCAAGAAGTGGCTCATTAAATCTAGTGTCATCTTAGCTGTTTAAAACTACAGCAGAGACATTAAATTCCATGTTAATTTACTGTGTAACTTTTTATAAACTGTAAATTAATGTGCCAAAGGGTATTTTAAAGAGAAGATTCTGTTTTGAAACATTTCTATAGAAGTCTGTATTCTTATAAACCACAAACTCTTTCAGCACAGCTGTAGCCAATGCATGGTAGTTTGATATTTCACATTTATTTTTGGTTTTCTTTTTGTAAATTATGCATTTGTGTAGAAGCTGCAAGTGTAACTATTTATACTGAATATAAACTACTTGTTGACAATCTTTATAGATAAAGATATTTTAAATCACACCAGAGTACACTGTATGTTATCTCTAACATGTCAAGAGATTGTTGGATACCTGTTAATGTGCGCTAATGATTTTAGAAATGCATTAAGCATGCTGGTAGCAGTGTGTGTGTGTGTGTTTTCCGAGGAACATTTTACTCTGTAGCACTCTGTGTAACTGTCATCGACACAGTGACGTGAGATTCAGTTTGAATAGGAATGAATCCAGTCGAACCTGTTACAGTGATGTTATGTGTTAATGTTGCTGCGGCCTGGCTGAAAAAATATGTCAAACTCTGTTAACATACAGTTTGTTTCTAACGTTACATGGTTTTGTTTTGCTCCAGTAACAGGGTAGATGAATAAAAACTGTGCTGTATCAGTGTTTGAATAAACATTTGCCATTTAAATCTTCTCAGTGTCTTCAATCATCAATTGGCTCAGCATTTGTAATGGTACTTTCCACAAATTGGGTAAGAAAAGGTCAAACTAAATATTACATGATGTGTTTTATTTTTTATTTATTTTATATGTAGTATACCCTTATTTTTGAATTTTATGTCTGAATATAATTTAAAACCCAATTTGTGTTTTATTATGACATTTAATTGTTGGATACAGTCAAAATGATAAAGACTACTGAAGTGGGACAGGGCAAAGTCTTAAATGTCAGAATTTTAATGGGACATCAGTTTGTACCCTATTCTTGAAAAGTGCCTAATACTTTGTTTCTTATTCTAAATATTGATAATTATGACACGAGAGTGATTTCTCTGTGCGTGAAGAACAATCAACAAACACGAATATGCATGTACTGCGTTTGAAATTGTAACTTTTTTCAAATGCAAATGAAGGCATAAGTTTAAACTGCTGCCTTTGGTTTTTTGTCCATCCTCGAAAATACACTCTGTCAGAAAATTAGCATGGTCAGATAACTCACATCCTTTCCCCTACACAATTCTACGTCAATTGCATTAAGCAAACCAAAGCTGGCATGCAATGCTTTATCCATGGCTATGCATTTAATGAGGATGTTTTAAAAGAAACATTCATTTCACACCAGATCAAGAACATTCAATGCCACACAAACACACACTAAGCTCCCTTCATGATGTGGAAACACTGGTCTCGTTAAGACTGCCATGTGTAATTATCATCGTACAGTAAAAAAGTAGGTCAGTGAATTGACCTAAATTGAATGTGAGCGCTGCCAGATACAACTCGTCTCTGATGAACCCATGAAGTAAACCAAAGGAAAATAAACCACATAAACTCAACAATGGCAGCTCTGTTACAAAAAAACACTTGTGTAGACCAGGGGTGTCCAATCTTGCTCCTGGAGGGCCACTGTCCTGCAAAGTTTAGCTCCAATCCCAATTAAACATGAAGTAGTGCTTCTGATTTTCAGTTCTCAGTTTTGTAAATATCATGACAAACAGAATAGGTAATACTTAAAGGGTTAGTTCACCCAAAATGTATATTGTATATTGTATATATATGGTGCCGCAAAAAACAAAATAACAACTTATTTAGTGATGGCCGATTTCAAAACACTGCTTCATGAAGCTTCGGAGCGTTATGAATCAACGTATCGAATCATGATTCGGATCACGTGTCAAACTGCCAAACTGCTGAAATCACATGACTTTGGCGCTCCGAACAGCTGATTCGACACACTGATTCATTATGCTCTGATGCTTCCTGAAGCAGTGTTTTGAAATTGGCCATCACTAAATAAATCGTTATTTAGTTTTTTTTTGGCGCACCTAAAATATTCTTGTTGTTTTATAATATTCATATTGAACCACTGTACTCACATGAACTGATTTAGATGTGTTTTTAGTACAGTGCTGGCTATATGCAGGCCTCACTGAGCCATCGGATTTCAACAAAAATATCTTAATTTGTGTTCCGAAGATTAACAAAGGTCTTACGGGTGTGGAAAGGCATGAGGATAATTAATAAATAACAGACTTTTAATTTTTGGGTGAACTAACCCTTTAATATACTTAAGGTATTTTTGTAGCAACCATAATTTAAGTGTACAGGCACACATAGCTAGTAACCACTAGAAAACCTATGAATAGCATTACTGTGGTTTGATCAATGTAACTGCAAATCAAACATACAACTGCCATAGTTGTAATAAAAAGGCATTAAATCCCCTCATTCCCCTAATAGGTGATTTAATATAAATACCAAAATACCCCGCTAGTTAGTGATATGGCAAGGAAAGTCCCTAATACAATTATTTTCAGACTTACTTCTTCAAGAGCAGTCAATATCCTTAGCTAAAATACTAGTCTGTACTACTTGTTTATTCAATTAACATATGGGAGTGCTAACCAAAAAACCTATTGGGCTACAAGATCTTGAAATCTGTAAAGCTAAAATGCTAATGCTAATGTTGTGGGTTCCCAAGACAGCTTCTGAATGCAAGCAATTATTGCCTTTGAATTATTCGGTATTCCTTGTGTCTGAAAGATGAGGAATTTTGTTTTGGATATGTATTGTTGAATAATGTATTGGATATCAATTAATGATTAATGTGAGACGGTTGACAGTCAAACTATACAAAAACAGTGGGATATGCATAATACAGAAGATGAAAATAAGAATGATTGGTCAGGTGATAGCAGAACTTTAGCTAACCTAACCATGTTTGAAAGAACTCATACAAAACCAGAGGGCATGAAATTCATAACTAGAGATAGCTGAAGTGGTATCATGGATATTTTAACACCTTTTCTTACATGTGCACCTTTTTTCACAAATCAAAGCTCACGCAATTTGGAAACAATTAAAACATTGTAATTGATTATTTGTGCATACAAAAATATATAATAATAATATAATATGATATAATATAATATGATAATTTAATTTATAAAAAATTGTCATCAATTTGACGTCAACACACTGATGGATCACATGTCAAACCGCCAAACTGCTGAAATCACGTGACCTTGGCGCTCCGAACAGCTGATTCGACACACTGATTCATTATGCTCTGAAGCTTCCTGAAGCAGTGTTTTGAAACTGGCCATCACTAAATAAGTCTTTTTTCTTTTTTTTTTGGCGCACCAAAAATATTCTCGTCACTTTATAATATTAATATTGAACCACTGTACTTACATGAACCGATTTAAATATGTTTTTAGTACATTAATGGATCTTGAGAGAGGAAATGTCATTGCTGGCTATGGAGGCCTCACTGAGCCATTGGATTTCAACAAAAATATCTTAAAGGTCCCATTTTTCGTGTTTTTTTGAAGCTTTGATTGTGTTTATAGTGTGCAATATAACATGTGTTCATGTTTCACGTGTAAAAAAACACAGTATTTTTCACATAATTTACTTATCTGTATACCGCTGTTTCCACTGTCATAAAAACGGGCTGATGACTTCCTTGTTCTATGAAGTCCCTCCTTCAGAAATACGTAACGAGTTCTGATTGTGCCAGCGGTTCCTGTGTTGTGATTCGACAGCAGCTTAGCGCTCCTTGCCGGGAAAGGTCACGCCTCTTACCATAACGTGTGCTGCACATAGTTTTACATGTGGATTATTGTGGTGTTGTGCCGAATGAACACAAAAGACAATAATTCCCGAGAGACTGAACTCTTTAATTTCCACAAGCAGCGACAGAAAATGTACAACGTTAACACTCACTCAGAAGAGTACCTTGTGGCCATTATGTGCACTGCAGTCCAACATTAACTATTGCAGTAAGGATAACACAATTATAATTTTCAGGAACGAGTTAAACATAAATTGTAACCATTGATCTCTATGTACAGCGTCCCTGGGAAGACCAAACAAAGGTGATTGGACTGCGGGATGAAAATAACACCGTTTCGACGACATGGCGACAAACACACTCTACAAACGCAACTCTTGTGTATTCCTGTGGGCGGAGGTTAGTCAAAAAACTGTTTTAGTGACGTCATTAAAGAAGGAAGTAGAGGGATGTAGTCCAAACTGGCCGTTCGGTGTAGGCGACTTCTGTTAAATAAAATATCTCGCTTGGCATTGAATTTTGAGCTTTAAAATTTTACAGATTTTATTTATACTCTAACAACAACATTACACACTAACTAAAGTTTGAAACATGGGATCACGAAGAACGGGACCTTTAATTTGTGTTCCGAAGATTAACAAAGGTCTTATGGGTGTGGAACAGCATGAGAGTAAGTAATGAATAACCTCACCTCATTTTTGGGTGAACTTTAATATACTTAAGGTATTTTTGTAGCAACCATAGTTTAAGTGTACAGGCACATAGCTAGTAACCACTAGAAAACATATGAATAGCATTACTGTGGTTCGATCAATGTAAATATAAAACAAACATACAACTGCCATAGTTGTAATAAAAAGGCATTAAATCTCCTCATTCCCCTATGTTGAAAAAAAACCCAAATTGACGTCAAATTGACGTCAACACACTGATGTCCAATTGATGTATCTGTTGGAACACAACAACATTTTTCTGTCATTGTAAATGCATTGAAAACTGAGATCAATTTCTATAAAATTTCTCATGAATGACATGATGGTGCTAAATAATGAAAGATTTTTCATATATGGGTGAAGTACTCCTTAAGTAAGGTTAAGTTAGGTCAACTATGAAAGGCAATTTGATTGTACTTGTACAAAAGCTGCAGCCTTCCAATGCCATTAGAAATTGGAAATGCTAATGAATGCCCTTTAAGTGCAGTGACCTTAATGGAACAAACATTTGTCAGCGTCACAGTTTATTTATATATTGCTGATATCATATTTACCTCACAGCATATGAGCACTGAAAGGTCAAAACTTCAAGTCATGTTGTATAGGATATGGGCAACAATGGCGTATAGGGGAAATAAAATAAATAATAAAACATAGCTCTGATTTGTAGAGCCAGAAATGCATTAAGGCTCAGGCCAGGTGCTTAGACATGATTTCTTCACACTTTGTGTGATAAATGACCTGTAGGCATTTACTGTATGGATCAGTACACAATGTAAAATGCAGCTGATTCCAGCATTAAAGATGTTTTCAATATTTGCAGCAGTTTATGGACCATTGCAGCTGTCTAGCAACATTCAGATTTGAGGTCTAATTGAAAGAAAACAAGTTATTCTTAAAGCACAGTCATTAGCGAAACTTTGCAGGCAAAGAATGTCCATCACCCATCAATAATGTAGCGATGCTTGAAGCAACGGTTACTCAGAGGTCACTTTCAAACTGACCAGCTTTTTATAGGCAAATCATGTGTTGAAAGATTAACAAACTTGAATCCGATGAGAAATCCGTGCGGCGAAATTCCAGATCGCATGGATTCCTGAGATAATTAATTAATTGAGATAATTAATTAAATTTGCAGTACAAAGATAAACAATGTGTGTGGACTGCAGGTTTGTTGTCTGCTGCTTTAAATGCTCGAGCTCAAGCAGGGTGGATTGTGATTGGCTGTCAGTGTTTTTATCATTCTTCAGCTGGAAAAAATCATTCTGAACGTGATTCCAACTCTCTGCGCTGTTATAGTTATGCACTGAATTGTTGGTTTAACTTAAAAAAGTAAGTTACCTGGTTGCCTTAAAGTTTTGAGTTCGTTGAAATTAAAATTTTGAGTTAATACAATGAAAGGGATTGGTTTAATCAACAGAAACTCAAAATATTATGTTATCTGACCCACATGAATTATCTAAGTTGATCTAACAAAAGAAAAAATGCTGTGATAACAAATCATGAAAATTATTTTTTACAGTGTAGTTGTGGTGTGAACGCTGCTTTTATGCATGTCCCTACAATGGACTGAACTGACATTTAGAATTTATGACATATTCAAAAATAAAATGTAAAAGGATATTAAAATCATAAAGAACATTACAATAATTTGATTTGAATATAATAATTTTAAATTAATGATTTATTATATTTAAATTATTATTTTATTAATAATTTTTATGTCTGTATATTTTATCAAATGTAACTGATCACTGTATATCAATTCTGACATTATTAAATTAAGTTGATATATACAATAAAATTATTTAATTTTATATTTTTATTATTATTTTAATCATATATACTTATTTTGAGCAGATGTAACTGAATATAAATTCTGACATTATAAATTACAAAACAATATACACAACAATAATTTAATTTTATATTATTATTTAACTAATGTATACTTATGATCAGATGTAATTTATCAATGAATATGAATTCTGATTCTCTCAGTTCTGTCGAGTGTACTGATGAAAACACTGTGACTTATTTTTCAGACTGGCTGCTGCCAGATTCATGAGATTTGTGCTGTGGATCATGTCATCCTAAACACCTCTGAATTTTTCATGAACAGCCCTGATGTGCCACAGGCAAGCTGGCATTATATTAATAAAATCCTCACTGGCTTGATGCAGAGGAGGAGGCGATAAGGATTTAAAAATCATTTAGATTTTTTTGTAATGTAAGCCAATGGAAGGAATTCCATTATTGGATATGAGAGTCAGGTAAATGTGGAAAATTCAAGTGCCTGGCATTTAAATGACTGTGTAATTTAAGTCAACATAAAATGGCATTGGCACAACCCATTTTCCTACATAATGTGCTAAGATATTTTTTAGAGAAACAAAAAATATTCAATGAGATTTTTTATTTTTTGAGGTACATTTTGATTTCATGTTGGTTTTAAAATGTTTTTTGAACTAATTGAAATAACAATAATTTGATAATAATGAACATTTTTAATGCAGAACTGGCAAGCATTGTGGAAAAGAATACTGCAAAGTGAGTCTGTTCTGAACTGCATTAAACAATAATGAAATGTTTCTCAAAAAAAGACACCACTGTCATATAAAATAAGCTTATTCAGCCAGGAAAGGACCTTGTTCAGATGTACTGTTGTTTTAGACAATACATACTCACTGCAGACCACAAACTGGGTCATGTATGATGAGATATGAAATGTTATTTCTGCGAGTGATATTTTGCCAGTTTTACCTTCACTGCCATGGAATCAAACAGTAACTCGGTGGGTCATGATTGTTGTCATGACAGTGAACTTCCAAAAGAGACTTCATTATTCCAGGATCCTGGAAGACAAACATAAACAGCATGAAAGGGCTTGTGGATGATGCATTTGTGTTAAACAATAATTGCTTGTTTGAATTTTTTTCAATTGCTTGTTTTTTTAGAGTGGATATCAAATCGATCCGAATCTTTCATGTTCTTTCTATTCTATCTAAGGTTTAAATGTCAGAAATATTAGTAAATCCTGACCTGCATTTGTATTTGGTTGATTATGAATGGATTTTGTTGTACCAAGTCTACATTGTTGCTGCTTTTGTGCAACCTTGAACTGACTCTGAATTTAATTTATTATGCAATTAAGTATAATTATGAAAATGTATGTGAATATTTTTTGCTTTATTTCAATAAACTCCACAACAGCTGTCTATCTCTCTGCTCATCTATGGATAGATTTGCTTTCAGAGCAGAAACCGAAGGTTTTAGGTGTGATTCTCATGGGAGGTAAGGCTGTTTGTTAACGGCCTACAATCGAAACAGATGCATTTGTTCAGCCTCATCTCTGTGGGTGTTCTGTGATTGTCTGAAACACAAACAGATATCTGAAGAAGTGAGATATGGACTTGTACTATGGAGGAGGAATGTTTAGATGTTTATACTACGGGCTCTGAAGAGAAAATTATGACTTTTCATGTGACCATTTATCAAGGCCCATTCACACCAAGAACGATAACTATATTAACGTCCGCACCAACGCACATTAACATTTTGTATGTTTTGTATATTTTAAGCAGTTATGTTCCCTGACAGCAACATAGTGTCGTCCCAGATCCGGCCCATATCTGGTCCACGTGTAATCCACAGGTACCAGATGTGGGCCGGATCTGGGCCACACTATGTTGCTGTTTGGGTATCTGCTGCATTAAAGGTACAATTTGTGATATTTTTTTCCGCTAGAGGTCGCTAGAAGCCTATTCAAAACAAAGGCGTAGTTTGATGACGTAAAGTTTTAGAGTGGAAACTTGGAACATGTGGTCTCCATAGGAGGCCCCAAGATGGCGCTCTGATAAGACGTGCATTAGAGAGCTCCGCAAATTCAAACTAATATTTTAATTGTAGTGCAATAACAAAGACCATTCAGTTACATTTTGGTGCATATATGATTGTAGTAACATTTGGAATAACTGAGAATGGGAAAATCTGAGAAGAGGAAAAACAAGAACGTGTATCAAGTTAAGGCTAACCCGACTAATAAAGCTACTTCAGCGACGCAACAAGGCCCGAACAAACTTTTAAGTGAAAATTTGCATGATTACCTCGAGTCAGAAATGGATTCTGCAGATATCATGCCTGCTGAGGTAATATTTCCTCCTCTTCCCCAAACTCCAAGCGAATCTCCTTTAATTAAACAACGGAAGATGGAAAGCCTTGATACTGCCAGTATTCTCTCACAGTTCAAAGAACTCTCGCGTCTGATTAACTATCGATCTGATGCACTGGAAAGAATGGTGGGTGAGAATGCACGAGCGATCGCGAACATGAAAGAAACCATCACTGAAAACACCAAACAGATAACCGACGTGAAGACAGCTGTTGAGTTTGTGAGTGCCGAAGTTAATGATGTTAAAATTCAACTCGGCACAATGAAATCACAAGTGAAAAATGTTGAGACGAAATCGTCCGAGCAAGAAAAACGTCTCTCTCACCTCGAAGGATACACGCGTCGATGGAATCTGAGAGTTTACGGGATCCCCGAAAAGGAGAGGGAGGATGTTCGAGAGAGTGTCATCCAGGTATGCCAACAGCTTTTACCAGAAGCAAGGGATAAACTTCCATACATTGTTGACACTGTACATCGACTCGGTCGTAAACAGATTAGCAACGACAAACCTAGAGGGATCATCGTTCAGTTTACATCGCGTTTCTATCGTGACGCAATTTGGCGAGCAGCGAAGGACTCTCAGTTTCTCAGAAACAACAACTTAAAAATCTCAGAGGATCTGTCTCAGACGGATAGAGAAAACCGAAAGAAACTGTGGCCTCTCGTAGAACAAGCACGGCGAGATAACAAGCGGGCCTATTTTGTAGGAGGTAGGGCCTTTGTGAATGGCATGGAAATATTCCCACCAACTTGAATTCTCCTTTCTTCTCTTCGTTTACCTGCTCCACTCTAGAATAGAACTGCACACTTTTGTACTTAAGGAGTTTTGTATAAACAAACTCGTGTGCTTGTACGCTGAACAGCAATGCCTTTATTCTGTTAATCTACCCCTTTGGATTTCAACCCTGTTCTAATGGGTTTAGTTTAGAATTGGTTGAACAAAACGAGAAGCTTTGGTGCGATTGCTGTTTAGCAATGTGTGGATTACCTGTTCTCCTATTATATTATGTTCTGGTGTTAATAATTTATGAATATTCATTTTATACTGCACTACATAATTACTTTGGTATCTTTTGTTATAGAATTTGCTGAGCTCCGTTATGCGCATACTCCCTCGTAGATAAGTGCGTTTTCTTGCTACGTTATTCGTATAATATTTCTTGAAGGTTTTATTTTTCATTTTTCCTTTTTTTTTATGTCATGGTTCTGTCTATTATTTCTTTTAATGTTAGAGGGCTAAGAAACCTTACCAAACGCAAGGCTGTCTTTTTATACCTTAAACAGTTTAACTCTGACTTCTATTTTTTACAAGAATGTCATTCAGTCAAAGAAGATTTAAATTTTTGGAGATCACAATGGGGCATGGACCTGTGGATGTCCCATGGAACATCAAACTCAGCTGGGGTTTGCATCTTACGTCATCGCTTTAATGGGAAAATTCTTTTTTCAGACTGTGATCCAAATGGACGATATGTTTGTCTTTTACTTGAAATTTCAGATACTACGTTTATTGTTACCAATCTCTACGGATTTAATCAACAAAAGGAAAATGAAAATTTCTTTTATCGAATGGAAGAACGTATGCTTTCACTGTTAAATAATTACCCCAACTCTTATTTGGTTTTCGGAGGCGATTTCAATGTGGTTATGGACAATAATATTGATAGATGGCCCCCCAAATCTAATACGCCTAACTCCAACTACTTAAAGATGTTCATGCAAAGATTTTCTCTTGCTGATAGCTGGAGAGAAACCCACCCATCTTTAAAAGTATTTACATGGAGTAATAACTCTCTCTCATGCCAATCTCGTATTGACCTATGGCTTACTTCAAAGGACCTGCATAATATTTCATCTGACATTATACCTTCGCCTTTATCTGATCATAAATGTATTACTATTAGAATCCCTCTTTCAAATAATATTAACTCATATAGATCTCCCTCTTATTGGAAGCTTAATAATTCAATCCTCTATTATGATGAAGTAAGAAACAAAATTGATAATATCATTACTACCTTTTGGAATAAAGCAAAAGAAGAAAATAATTATTGCAGCAATTGGGAGCTAACCAAATATGAAGTTTGTAAGTTTTTTCGTAAATTCAGTAGTGACTTAGCTAAAAAGAGGAAATCCTATGAGAATGAAGTAATTTTTAAAATTGCCAATCTTTTAGCCAAAAATATAGAAGATATTACTGATTTGGAAAAAGCTGAACTTGCTGAACAGCAACAGCATTTAGATAAAATATATAAAGATAAAGCTGAAGGAGCCTACATACGGTCGCGCAGAAAATGGCTCGAGGAAGGTGAACAAAGCTCTGCGTATTTCTTTAGATTAGAAAGGGAGCAAGCCAAAAATAATAATATAACAAAACTTATAATTGATGGAACAATAAGTGAAGATCAGAAAATTATTGGAAAATTTTGCGCTAAATTTTACAGTGAATTATATACATCCAAATTTTGCTACCAAGATGCCAATGATTTTTTTGAGTCTCTCCAGAATGTACAGCAGTTGAATATGGTAGATAAAGCCTTTTGTGACAGCCCTATTACCTTGAAAGAAATTGTTGATGCAATTAGTATGTTAAAAAATGGAAAATCTCCGGGAAATGATGGACTCACCTCAGAGTTTTATAAATTATTTAGCAAAAAAATAGCACCTTTTTTATTAGAAGTTTTTAAAGAAAGTACAGAAAAAACATTTCTCCCCCCCACCTTATGTCAGGGAATAATTACCCTAATCCCAAAGCCAAACAAAGATCCCCTTCTCATAGACAATTGGCGTCCAATCTCCTTACTAAATAATGACTACAAAATAATAGCATTAGTTCTGGCTAAAAGACTAAAATGTGTGTTAAACTCAATTATTGATGAAACGCAGTCTGGATTTTTGCCTAACAGACATATTTCAAACAACATACGTTTAATATTAGATATGTTAGACTATACACATTTACTTCAAAAAGAAAGCTTTATTTTATTTTTAGACTATTATAAAGCGTTTGATACGCTAGAACATGAATTTTTGTTTCAAGCACTGCATAGAATTGGCTTTGGGGACCCCTTTTGTAATATGATCAAAATGTTGTATGCGAACAGTAATAGTTCAATTAAATTAAGTAATTGTACCTCTCCCAGATTTTTCTTAAATCGAGGTGTTCGACAGGGATGTCCAGTCTCTCCCTATATTTTCCTGATTGCGACACAATTTCTAAGCTCATACATCAAAACAAGCCGTCTAAAAGGCATCAGTATTGGAAATACAGAGATAATTATTACTCAGTTAGCAGATGATACTGCTCTGTTCTTAGAAGACTCTCTCCAAATACCAACAGCCCTACATATTCTTCAGCGTTTCTCTAAAGCTTCAGGCTTACATCTTAATCTTAATAAATGTGAATTACTTCCAGTTAAAAATAGTATGGCTTCTTCAATTAATGGTATTGCAGTTAAAAATTGTGTTACATATTTGGGTATACAGATAACTAAAGATAACCTTAGA
This sequence comes from Chanodichthys erythropterus, assembly GCF_024489055.1. Classification (NCBI taxonomy): domain Eukaryota; kingdom Metazoa; phylum Chordata; class Actinopteri; order Cypriniformes; family Xenocyprididae; genus Chanodichthys; species Chanodichthys erythropterus. Next base: position 13,754,320 of record NC_090243.1, on the reverse strand, counting down.
TGCTCTGCAAATTTTAACCCTATTATTACAAAAACAAAAAAAAGGTTCAATTGCTGGCTACAGAGAGACCTTTCTTTGAAAGGCAGAAGTTTGCTTGTTAAAGCAGAAGGTCTATCTCGCCTCACTTATGCCACTCAATCATTGTACATTAATAACCCCACATGTAAAGTAATCGATGGAATCTTATCTAAATTTTTATGGAAAAACAAGCCCCATTATTTAAAAAAATCAGTCATATTAAATTCTCAGAATAAGGGTGGTTTAAACTTTCTTGACTTTAACTCCTTAAATAATACAATTAAAATAAATTGGCTTATTCGTTTCCTCAAAAATCCCACCTCCATTTGGAATATTTTTCCCCATTCTGTCTTCTCACAGCTTGGTGGTGCAAAATTTGTCTTAATGTGTAATTATGATCCCCAAAAATTCCCTGTCAAGCTATCTAATTTTCACCAACAGGTTCTTCTGGCATGGACTCTTATTTACAAACATAATTTTTCTCCTCACCGGTGTTACATATGGAACAATAGGAATATTTTATTTAAGAATAAATCTTTGTTTTATAATCAGTGGTTCAGTAATGGAATATTTCATGTTGGTCAGCTCTTTAACAAGGATGGTCTACTTTTTAGATATACAGAATTTCTTTTACAATATAATATACCTGTAACTCCTAAAGAGTTTGCAACTGTTATGGATGCTATTCCATCTGGCTTATGCATGCTTTTCAGAAATTATACTGTATCTATAGAAACAATTCCCTTTCCTGAACCTGTTAACACACCTATTGGTGAAATATGTTTTACTGGAAAAAAAGGAAGAAATTATAAAATAAGAACTTTATTCCTTGAGAACATTGTCTCTGCCCCCCCTGCAGTCTCATATTGGAACAACCTTTTTGATAATTTAAATTGGAAAAATATATGGTCCATGCAACAAAGATTTTTCCTTACTAACAAAATAAAAGAAATAACTTTTAAATTGCTCCATAATATTTACCCTGTCAAACATTTTCTTAAGAAAAAATTTGGATCAGATTTTGACACTAAATGCTCCTTTTGTCAGAATAATACTGAAACACTTCTTCATTTGTTTTGGTCATGTAACTATACTTTTCAACTTTGGAAAGATGTAAGTTCTTTTATTTCAAGTACTATCTTACAGGGTTTTTCAATGAGTCCTAAATCTGTTATTTTTGGTTTCTTTACTGCAGATTCAAATGCCTGCTTTATAATAAACCTAATTCTCTTTCTATGTAGATTTTATATTCATAAATGTAAATTTTCAAATTGTAAACCTATTTTTCTAGTATTCTTTCAAGAGATAAAACATTACTTACTCACAATTTCACTCTCACTTAACAAAAAAGCTCTTAAAACATGTACAGTTTGCACGGCCTACAAACTCTTTACTGTATTTAATGTATAATTTTTATTCATTTGTATGATGCCCTCATTTCTTTTTTTTTTTTTTTGTTATGGTCTTTTACAGCTTTGAATTATGTTATTGTTACTTTTACTATATGGTTATTATTATTTTTTTTATTATTATTATTGTTGTTGTTGTTTTTTCTTCTGTATATTCTATTGGTATTATGTTTAATTGTTGTTGTTACATTTTGAGTTGTTTGTTCCATAGTGTAAACTAAGTGTTCAAATAAAGCATATAAAAAAAAAAAAAAAAAAAAAAAAAAAAACATGTGGTCTCCATATCAACGGACGGTGCAAAAGAATAGGGATTGGAGTCTGGAAGAACTCATGTTCGTGGATGCGATTATTAACGTTACCTAGTATGAAGTAGCGCAGGACCGAGTGTTGCGGGAGCTGAAGGAGGAGCTGGAGCGATTGATCAACACACGCCTCACGAGCAGCGGGACTTTTATTATGACACAGTCGTCGGCGCCGCTTCCGCTTTTCCGGTCATGAGTTTACGGGAGCTGTCCTTCGCTGCGTTCCAGTTCAGTTTTTAAATGCCCTTCCCTCGCTAACTTCACTCGGTCTCGTTGACTCGGATGTACGTCATTGCTTACGTTGCACGAGTGCCCACTTCTGGCGGAACCTTGCAATGGGCTGAACTGGAACGTCCTAAGCCCTTCATCACTTGGAATTCGCAATGGAGCTGATTTATTATTTATTTTGTCCCCTTAAAAATTGTTTAATACAGCATTCTATATGTATATATGTGTGTTTTAAATGTTTTAAAAAATAATTAAAATATCATAGAGTTGTTTGTGGTGGAGTAAATTAAACGTGATATGCGGTGATGTCATAATCGTGTTGCATTGTGGGTTATGAAGCTGCCTGAAGTGTACATATGAAGTAGACTCGCTCCCTCGGTCAAAATCGAGGGAGCGAGGGTCTGTCCATAAACTTCCCTCGTCCACTTCGCGAAGTGGAACGCACTTCAAAATGGCGGCAGGGATTCCCCGGAGGGGAAGTGTTTAGGAAAGTTTGCGAGTGTGTGTCTAAAACTGGACTGGAACGCAGCCCTTGTCGACAGAACCAGCGGCAGATGGTAAACAGTAATTATTTTCCATAAATAAGTAACACAATCCACCATAAAACGTGCAAGAAGTAAATAAGGAACTGCTTGAAGCAACTAGTGGTTTGCTGGACGCTAGACACTACTTCCGCATTTGTCCACGGCACTGTTGTCATGTGGTTTCTACGTCAGTAAAGGCGGTAACAAAGGTAATTGACATCATTGACAGGCGACTGCACTGCCCCGTGTCACGGTTTAGAATGGGAATTTTCTCATGATTTACAAGTAGTTGAAAACATTAGAGATATTGTTTGTAATCAGCTGGACAAAATATATAACACTAGCCTAGTGGTTTTTGGATATTTTACTGCAAAAATTTTACATATTGTACCTTTAAATGTTCAAGCTCCTTAAATGAGGATGGATGAATGATAAATGAGGAATTTTTTTTTTTTTTTTTTTAATATATCAAAATCAACTGTAGGCGGTAGATCCTTCTCCTATTTGGCACCTAAACTCTGGAACAATCTTCCTAGCATTGTTTGGGATGCAGATACACTCTGTCAGTTTAAATCTAGACTAAAAACGCATCTCTTTAACCTGGCATACACGTAACACATTATCAATTTATATTTTCAAATCCGTTAAAGGATTATTAGGCTGCATAAATTAGGTCAGCCGGAACCGGGAACACTTCCTATAACACCAGATGTACTCGTCACATCAGAAAAATAATGGCATGTATGTTAATATTAGTCTTTCTGTTTATCCCGAGGTTTACCGTAGTCAACCGGATCTGGGCCGTATCCAGCTGAGACCAAGGACCGGTGCCATGACACGACCACAACGCAGCCCTGAATTATCAGCAGAGATCAAGTCAACTAGATCATCCATTGTGAAGACATCATCAACATGACAGCCAGTGCCACAGTTCCTCAACAGACCGTCCATATCGGCGTGATGAATACGATCCTCAACTGGACACGACCACAACGCAGCCCTGAAGTATCAGCAGAGATCGAGTCAACTGGATCATCCATTGTGAAGGCCTCATCGACATGACAGCCAGTGCCACAGTTCCTCAACAGACCGTCCATACCGGCGTGATGAATACGATCCTCAACTGGATGGAACTGAAATAAATACTTTGATTGTTGCGATCCTATCAGACTTATGATAGCAACCTGATTGTAACAAAGCACTGTTCGCCAGAGGAGAACTGGCCCCCCGACTAAGCCTGGTTTCTCCCAAGGTTTTTTTTTTCTCCATTTTAACACCTATTTGCCACCTGATGTCACCTGATGGAGATTGGGTTCCTTGCCGTTGTCGCCTTTGGCTTGCTTAGTTGGGGACACTTGACATTTGATATTCAATAGTATTCTTGATATTTATTCAACAGTGCTTCTGATCTGCCTGCATTGACACTATTATCTAAGAGCTGCTGTGCAGCCAAATTATGTACCAGTTATCAATGTAAAGCTGCTTTGACACAATCTGCATTGTAAAAATCGCTATATAAATAAAGGTGACTTGACTTGACTTAAAGTGATTCCAACAATATTGATCTCCTGTGCTGTTATCGCTACAGTTATAGTTATACAGTTATACTCATTATAGTTTTCATGCATGGAGTGAACGGGCCTAAAGCTATGCTGTACAAACTAGAGAAAGACTCCAGTAATATCATGTGAGACACCAAAGTATAGAGTTTTAGAACAGATTTCAACCATAGACTGTATAAAACAAGATGAAAAATGAAGCCGAAATGGCCGTTGACATTGTGCAGAGTTTATGTCATTTGGAGCCTGAGTCTGCACAGTAGTAATCCTGAGGTTGAGCTGTTGTAGAGTCCCACCAATACTCCCGCAAACTGAAATCGCAAGCATAGCTGTCAATCATGACAGTACCTGGGTTTAGGATCAAACTACTAACTAAAACCGAACTTACTGAAAAAATAAATAAATAAAGGTACGCCAACATGATGAGAACTACATAAAATTACAGAAACCATCTTTGGAAAAAAATGTATTTAAGTGTAATTGGATTAATTTGAAGCTTTGTATGTCCCATACAAGTACATGGAGGGTTTATGACATATGCAGCCAGGGGGGCAATCAAAATGTTTTGGCTTCACTTTTCAGGATGTGTGTGGCACACTTGATCTCAACAGTGTCACAAACTGTGCATTCTCAGCCGTCACATCTTCGGGAGGTTCGATGCCAAACCTCCTCATGGAAGAAGAAAGCAGTTATGTGACAATGAGCGCAATGTGCTCAGATTTGCCAAAGTCTCAATACAAACTCAAATACTTCTCACTACATTTTTCCATAACCATATGATCAATTGTAGCCACATTAAACCTTTTACTCTGCATGTCAATTATATGATTCAGTTGTGTCCATTAATAATATATTTATCAGAATATCAGCCATAATTTTAACGTGCATTCCATGTTAGGAACAACATCTGAGATGAAATTGATACTTAAATGAAAGAACAGGTAACTGTATGAGATATAAAAGAGCAACATCTGAACAATAAAAAATTAATTTGGGAATGGATAGCTCGCCTGGGACTCAGCATATTAAAGGAAGATGAATCCTCACACTAGCATAAAAAAGAAGGATGTTTTTTCCTATTGTCAGTGTTAGTTACATTTATATTTGTCACACTTGCTGTTTGGATCTAAGAAACTGTTAAGCTCTAGTCTAATCTTTACACCTGAATACTCACACACACACATCATAAAGAGTTGGCCTCATTCTGACAAATGACACATGCCGCTTTTTTCACACGCGGCGTTGCACGATTAGCAGTGCGGTGAGCCGTGAAGCTAATTGCCACAATGGTGTTCACTCATGCACCGTGCTGACATTTAGCGAGCGATGGCCAGACATACATTTCCATCCAGTTTATGGGGATGAAAGTGGATTATGATTTATCAAAGTAGCATGCTAGCTTGAACAATCCTTCTGTCAAAGGTTTACTACAAAAATGTTTTATTACAGCATTAAAGGTGCCCTAGAATTAAAAATATAATTTACCTTGGCATAGTTAAATAAGAGTTCAGTACATGGAAATGACATGCAGTGAGTCTCAAACTCCGTTGTTTCCTCCTTCTTATATAGATCTCATTTGTTTAAAAGACCTCTGAAGAACAGGCGAATCTCAACATAACACAGACTGTTACGTAACAGTCGGGATCATTAATATGTACGCCCCCATATTTTGCATATGCCAGCCCATGTTCAAGGCATTACACAAGGGCAGCCAGTATTAATGTCTGGATCTGTGCACAGCTGAATCATCAGACTAGGTAAGCAAGCAAGGACAACAGAGAAAAATGGCAGATGGAGCAATAATAACTGACATGATCCATGATAACATGATATTTTTAGTGATATTTGTAAATTCTAAATGTTTCGTTAGCATGTAGCTAATGTACTGTTAAATGTGGTTAAAGTTACCATCGTTTATTACTATATTCACAGAGACAAGACTGTTGTTATTTTTTTAAACACTTGCAGTCTGTATAATTCATAAACACAACTTCAATCTTTATAAATCTCTCCAACAGTGTAGCATTAGCCGTTAGCCACGGAGCATATAACCTCAAACTCATTCAGAATCAAATGTAAACATCCAAATAAACAATGTACTTACGAGATTAGACATGCTGCATGACGAACACTTTGTAAAGATCCATTTTGAGGGTTATATTAGCTGTGTGATCTTTGTTTATGCTGTTTAAGGCAAACGCGAGCTCCGTGGGCGGGAAGCACGAGATTTAAAGGGGCAGTTAAAAAAATTAACAAAAAAAATCTATGGGGTATTTTGCAATTTCTGCAATTGTTTTGTTTCTTAAAAATAACACAAAAACAAATAAGTTGATACAAGAACTTAAGTTTATTAAGTTGGTTTAACAATGCATAATTTGTTTAAATGAAATTGTTTTATTATTGTTATACCAACCTAAACTAATTGTGTTTTTTCTTAATTAAATTAAGTTTACTGAACAAACATTTTTTTAAATGTACATTCTCGCCTTCTTTATTATGTTGTCTTTTTTTCTTTTGCTGTGTGTCTGGTTATGGGACAGCCAGGACACTCCTAAAGCAGTTTAGATTGGATGGTTGAACAGGTACATGGGCACTGAATCGCCCATGAGAAGGGAAAAAAAAAAAGGAAACAGTGGCAAAAATGTAAAATTAGAGTTGTGAGAGATTCAAAATACCTCACTGTGTTAGCAAAATTCACAGCAAAAGAATGTTTAAAATATGTGGAGGTATATCAGCAAATACTTTGTACAACGTTTAAACATTCACTGCATAAGCATTTTAGTTCTGCTTCTCACAATCAGATGGGTATTGAAGACTTTTGGGTTGACTTTTCCTGTCATCTGCTGGTGGCTGGGTCTCACTACAGATACAGAGCAAAATATCAGCTGTTCAAGAGAATATTTTAATTTATAATTTTAATCTATTATGTGTGTGCACAGAGTTTATTAGCATCAGTTTGATAATATTAGAACCTTGTGCAAGAAACATTCTGGGAACAGAATCCAACAGCAAAAATCTAGCTATCTGAATCCATTTCCCTACCAATATGATAAGAAATGTTGATTTTTTATTGTGATAGGACAGTATAGGTAGACAGGAAGAAAAGTAGGAAAGAGACAGGATTAGGAAAAGTCCATGAGCCGGGACTTGAACTCTGGTTGCCCAAAGCACAAGAGTGCTGTATGTCCAAAAATATTTTCGTCACTTTATAATATTAATATTGAACTACTGTACTCACATGAACCGATTTAAATATGTTTTTAGTACCTTTTTGGATCTTGAGAGAGGAAGTGTCATTGCTCCCTATGGAGGCCTCACGGAGCCATCGGATTTCAACAAAAAAATATCTGTTTGTGTTCTGAAGATTAACGAAGGTCTTACGGGTGTGGAATGGCATGAGGGTGAGTAATAAATAACAGAATTTTCATTTTTGGGTAAACTAACCCTTTAAGCTAGTCCCAGACTAAAATGAATGTTTGAGCTGTTTTAACTGAATATGTCACTTAGTGACATATCTTAAAATGTCAGTGACATTATTTTGTCTCAAGATGCACACCTGTAATGTTTTTATCTAGTGTACTTTTATAAAAGCTATTTAAATATCCTAATTGAACTAAGGCTTTTTCTTTGTCCTATACTCTGTTCAGCACTTTGGTCAGCTTTGCTGTATTTAAATGTGCTATATAAATAAAATTTACTTACTACTTACAGCTAACAGAATTCTGTTATAAGAATGTTCTCTAAATATTCGATGTTGGTTCTGGGAACGTAAAAAATGTCCAGTTTTTTCTTGACGTTATTTAACTGTAATTACCAATAATCGTAATCACCAATAACTTAAGCACACATCAAGGTCTCAATGTAACTGAAAAGTCTTTGGCTATTCAGTGGAGGAGGTGAAAGACACTTTAAACACTCAAGTTACATACAAATTCATTTTATTAAAGTAATGCTACAATAATTTTCTACCAGATTACAGTGTTGGTGCACCAAACAAAACAGACATTAAGAGACTCAGAATAACAGCCATGCTGCTCTTAGGAATACATTTTAAGAGGAATATTTCTCCCAAATATGAAAATAGTCATTTGAACACAAAAGATATTTTGAAAAAAAAAAAAAATAATAAAAAAAAGCTTTTTTTGTGTTTTTGTGTGTGTGTGTGTGTGTATCTTCATTTAATGGAAGTGGAAGTTACAATGGAAATTCATGCAAATTCAGACAACAACAGAGATTTAATGTGAAATTGATTTTGTTGATTAAAAAAATCTTTTGCTTTGAATAACTTTCATGCTGATTTAGCTCAGATCACAGGAGAAATTGCAATGCTTTCAGCTAACAATGTGCCTGCAAGTCCTCCTGTGTCTGAGTGAACAAGTGTTTTCCTGGTAACCCTTTCAACATAGACATGGCCCCAATTTTCAAAACCGAAAACAATTTTCAACTAAATCAATTTCATTGATTCAGAACACACTTAACTCAGATTTGGGCTATCAGGATTTTGATCCCGATAGGCGAAATATGAAACAACACTCAAAGGGACAGTCCCACTGAAGGAACATGGGTATAAGTGCTTAGCCCAACTGCAAAAATGGAAATAGTTCATGGCCTGTAAGAATCAAACCAACAACTTATCCAGCACAGGAGTGCATTTCCCAAAAGCATCGTTAGTCAACTATAGTCGCAAGTTCCATTGAACTTTATTGATAATGGGAACTTGGGGAAATGCACCCCTGATCTTAAAATCTTATGGATCTTTCTGAATCTTTGTATAAAACTCTTTAGTTGACAATGCTGGCTAATGTTAAGTTGAGATTCAAAGCAGTAACAAAAATAGTATTTATAGGTTACTGTACAATGTTTTGCAGGGGGGTCCTTTAACCAATAATCTATACCTCGCTTTGGTTCCCAATCTTTTGAGATTCTGTTTAACAATATAAAGCTTAATGAAGAAATTTGAAGAGAAAAAGGATGAAAATGGCACTCAATATATATTATATAATACACTGACCTTCAGCTTAAAGGCTTTACAAGTGGTCAGTGCCTTAATTTTTAAAATATACTCTTTAGAAAAGACAAAACTTGAATATTGCTAATTTAACAGAAGAATGTAGCATCATAAATTCTGAAGCAGCTCCATGAGGCAGGCGTGCATGCTGTAGAGAATGTAATCTTTAGCCAAGGTCAGAAGAATGATGTGATTACTGGTCTTTATCAGGCTTGTAGATGGACAGGGTTCTGGCTGAGGGGTCTGTAGCCTTGATCCAGCGGGGCATCCAGTAATGTGGCGTCCATTCGCTGCGGCCCGGGTACATCTTCTCAAAGACCTGCCTTATGTAGAAGCCTTCTTTGGTTTTGGGGGGGTTGAAAGGGAACAGCTTATCAGCCTTCTCCAACTGAGAGTCATTCACCTGGAGGAGAAACAATAGATTAGAGGGTACACACTGTGTACATCCATGACATCATGGTCTGCGTGTACATGTGTAGTACCTCAGACTCAATGTGCTCCTGTAGGCTTGTATACCAGGATTTCTTCAAGGATGTTATACCATCACTGAAGGCTTCTTTCCTTCTCCAGAGAATCTCATCTGGGATAAGTTTCATCCCTTTAAACGATTCCCTCAGGAGATACTTCTCCACGCCATCCTGCTCCAATCAAACAAATTATTCAGTTTGGTTACAAAAAAACACTATTATGATATTTGAAAAAGTGATAGCAATAAATTAAGCATCACTATTATTACTCATTGCTCATATTTGGGGTTTTGGTTTTTGTATTACACTTAAGACCAGGCACCGTAACTGATGTGGGAACAGACACATTTTAGACTGACATGAGGAAGGATAAATCATTGAAGTGTAAGGTGTCAGGACTCACCGTTGGTGCTCTCATCTCTGCAGGCAGAGAGAGGTAGTATGCGGTGAATCTATGGTCCAGGAAAGGCACTCTCAGCTCCAGTCTAGTGAAAAAGTTTTGATGTCACAAACACAGTGGAAATCACCAAGCTACTGTGGGAAGGGAAGAGAAGGAAGGAGTATTTTGTCTTACCCGTGTGCAGCTGTGGTTCTGTCCGCTCTCAGCACATCAAACAGATAAAGCTCTTTCAGCAGACGTACACTGTCCTCAGCACCCACTTTAGGGGACGGCGCCTAATTCAAAGCAGGTCAAATTCAGCTGAAATCAAGTCTTAAGATGCAGCTAACAATGAATGACAAGACACTGTCTCACATAGGGACAATATAGTGAAAAAACTGCTTGAACAGTGAAGCCTCTCTTAGGTGCCCTAGAACCAGTTTTTACAAGATGTAATATAAGTCTAAGGTTGAAGTTTCAACTCAAAATACCCCATGGATTTTTTTTAATTAATTTTTTTAACTGCCTATTTTGGGGCATTATTAACTATGCACCGATTCAGGCTGCGGCCCCTTTAAATCGCGCACTCCCTGCCGCCCGAGCTCTCGACTATAATACAGTGCATTTACAAAGTTCACACAGCTAATATAACCCTCAAATGGATCTTTACAAGATGGTAACTTTAACCACATTTAACAGTACATTAGCAACATGCTAACGAAACATTTAGAAAGACAATTTACAAATATCACTAAAAATATCATGATATCATGGATCATGTCAGTTATTATTGCTCCATCTGACATTTTTCGCTATTGTTTTTGCTTGCTTACCTAGTCTGATGATTCAGCTGTGCACAGATCCAGACGTTAATACTGGCTGCCCTTGTGTAATGCCTTGAACATGGGCTGGCATATGCAAATATTGGGGCGTACATATTAATGATCCTGACTGTTACATAACAGTCGGTGTTATGTTGAGATTCACCTGTTCTTCTGAGGTCTTTTAAACAAATGAGATTTACACAAGAAGGAGGAAACAATGGAGTTTGAGACTCAATGTATGTCGTTTCCATGTACTGAACTCGTTATTCAACTATGCCAAGGTAAATTCAATTTTTGATTCTAGGGCACCTTTAAAATGTCTGTATGTCATTGAATTACATTATAAAACTGAAAAAAATTTTGTTACACTTTTTCTCAGAACCAGCTTCATTTTTCAGTAAACTTAGAACATATTGACATGTACCTTATGAAAGTAGATGTATCCTTGTGTCAGCTCATCAGAGCCTTCACCTGAGAAAATCACAATGCTGTCAGTCTTCTCACGGATGTACTTTGATATCAGGTACATACCTTTGTAGAAAAGAGAGAGAGAGAAAAAAAAAAAAACTAAACAAATCTTTTTTCTGCAAAGCACTGTTGCCACCTAGTGGCTATAAGATGAGCTAGGAAATTCATATTGCTGAAGCAAATAATGAAAAAAAAACCAAACAAAAAAAACCTCCTACTGAAGAGTATAAAATAAAAGTATAAAATAAACAGGGCATGACAGTGTGAGCATTTTACTCACATTAAAAAAAAATAGAAACTGAAAAAAAAAACTGAAAATATTTGAACTGGTATAACACTTCCAAGTATAAATATGAGCACTGCATGTTTTAAAGCAGCGGTTCTCAACCTTTATTGGGTCACCATAAGCATAGTATTATTTTTTACAGAATTTTTACAGAAGTTGTTCTTCATTTTCTGTAATGCTTGAAAACGTGTTTTTACCACATTGATCTTACAATTTTTGGGAAATGTTTTTAATTGGCTTTCAGTGAAAAATATTTATTTATTCCTTAGTTTTAGAAGATATCCTTATTTTGATGAATATCTCATGGATTTTTGAATCCTGACTCATGGACTTTTCCCGATCCTATCACCACCTCTCCATTACTTACTGTCAAATCTACACTGTCCTATCAAATAGGCAAAAACAGCCAAAAAATAAATTTAAAACACTCTAAAATACATTTTTGGTCATACAGATAAGAGTAATACATTATTCAAAAGATTACAAAAATCAAATTTTATTTGTGTGCATTCACAATAACTATAAAATGATGAAAACAAACAGGATGTTGACCTGAAAAAAAAAAAAAAAAAAAAAAAAAAAGATTCTGTACTCACCAACAGAGGCACGCACAGTGGTGATGTCATAACTCTCCAAGTGAAAGATGACTTCGTCCAGTGCGCGGATACCCTCCTCAGGTGTGAAGTTCACCTCATGGTGTTCGCTGCCAATGTGGGCTGCCACCTGCCACACAATGCCAGTTAAAACTAGGGCTGCAACTAACGATTATTTTGATAATCGATTAGTTGGCCGATTATTTTTCAATTAATCGGATAAAAATCCTAATTTTTATTATTTTATTGACAAAAACTATTGCACAATTCATGCTCACATACTGCATTTTGGTATAATAACAGTATGTCCAGTAAAGCTGTTCTCATTTACATATTTTCTGTCAGACAACGGAACAAGTTTGATATAGTGACTAAGTACATGTTAACCAGCAATCACTTCCACTGCTAAAATTCCTTATTTCTAAATGTAACAACGTCAGCCAAAATCACTCGACTTGTAAGTTGTAAGTGAAAGACAGCAGCTGAGCTGTTGAATAGTATTGCATTACAGCACAGTGATTGAATTAAGTTCATTCTCATGAATAATGCAGAGAAAAGCTCAGAAACTGACGATGTAGTTTCCAGCCACGGCAGCTAATCACCACTCCAAATTAATGCACATTAAAAGTCAACACAACGTGCATAGAAATGCACTATCCATAGAAAGTGCCACACGTTCAGGCTATAGAAGCATAGAATGCATATGACATACTGAATGTACAGTGTCACTTACCTTGCGGGCAGCAATAACATCTGGGCTGTCATCTGAACCAATGGCAAAGGTCTGAATGGGATACGGAAGCTGTTCTTCTTTGGCAAGTTTCACGAGTGTCGCGGCAACCAGACTTGAATCGAGACCACCTGGAAATAAAAACATCATGGATAGGGTGAAGGTAATAAAAAGAAAAGACCACTTAAAGCAAATAACAGAAAGAGCACAGGCACCTGAGAGGAGGCAGCCGATTCTTCTGTGAGCCATCAAGCGTTTCTTTACAGCATCTTCAAACAGGATCCTAATGTTGCTCTTGACCGTCTCCAATTCAAAGCCTGACGAAGAGGAGGGAAGGGGAGGGCATATTTCTCTTTAGTTTTGATTGATGGTAAGCAGACATACAGTGCTGCTTCAAAGTTTGTGAACCTTTTAGAATTTTCTATATTTCTGCATTAATACTACCCGAAACATCAAATGTTTACAAAATTTCTAGACAAAACGACTGTTTCCACAGAGCGGTACGGTTAATTACAGTACAGTACGGTATGCAATCATTTCCGTTTCCATTGTCAGAAGTTGTGAATGTTACCAAAATTCTGAATCGTAGCGTACCACTTTTTTGGAACCATTCTGTTTTGGGTCATATTAATGCAGAAATATAGAAAATTCTAAAAAAGGTTCACAAACTTTCAATCAGCACTGTAAAATACAGTGATTGGAAGGTTCCAACAATATTTCTCCCATTTATCTGTTCCATAGACATTTAAATGCAACAAAAATATTGATTCAGTGTGCAAAACTGGACTGAATGATTAATCCAACAAGTGAATAACTTAATTTGTCACACAAAGCTATCAAATGGCACACCAAGCCGACGATCCACCATCGGGCTATTATTGAGCATCAGCCGACATAGTGTTCTACGGCTACCATCCATTTTCGTGTGTTCCACGCACAGGCTAACTGACAGTGAGCTGTAGTACTTTTAGTGTGTTCAAATGCAGCTTTTTTGCCCTGACGCAGGCAACACAAGGTGACAACACTGACAGCTTTCATCAGCGCTAGTTCTTTGGAGATGGTTTGGTGTGTAATCTGGACTACTTTCACGCCACTATATGACATCTACCTGTGCCAAGGCCCTGAAGGATGTTATAGGAGGCATGTTTGGGTTCATCTGTGCAGCAGTGAAAGCGATCTATCATGACAGACTTCACTTTTCCAGTGAGCTTCAAGTCAAACACCTCAAAGTATCCTGGGGGGAACGGGGTGATCTTTGCAGGGGTGGGCAGGGAGTGTGTGATCTCTGTCAAACCTGTTTGGATTAAAATCACAGTGAAAATGTGATGCAAATCGTTCTGCAATAAATGTGTGCTTAAAGTACTGCACCAATGATATGAATGAAACTAAATGAAATGTAATTACATAAAAAAATACAAATAAAATAACTCTCCTGGTTTGCTGTGCTTCTTCATAGGGCTGCACAATTTGGCCCTAAATTGTTTGTTTTTATATCAATATGACTAACAAAAAATTATTATTTTATTCTGATTATTATTAGTAGTATTGCTAAGAATATGAAAATAAAAATATTACTAAAGTAATGTTGTAGAATAAAGAATTACTATTTAAGAAATACATTTTTTTTTTACAGTATCTCTGTGAATTTACAATGCTAAATGGCTATGTTAATTTCTTTATTTTCAGACTTTGAACCATCAAGCATTTATTTTGGTAGAAAATGGCAGGGAGACCAACTCTTAAAGGGTTAGTTCAACCAAAAATGAAATTTCTGTCATTAAGTACTCACCCTCATATCGTCCCAAACCTATAAGACCTTCGTTTGTCTTCGGAACACGAATTAAGATATTTTTGATGAAATCCGAGGGGGCAGCAATGACATTGCACCTTTTAAGGTCCAATAAAAAGGTACTAAAGATATTGTTAAAATTGGCAACGTGACCACAGTGGTCCAACCTTAATATTATGAAGTGATGAGAATACTTTTTGTGCGCAAAAAACAAAACAAAAATAAAGACTTTATTCGACAAATTTAACAAAAACAAGTTCTGCAACGAAAATAGCATAGCAGTATGACAGGGGACAGATGAATTTGTTGAATAAAATCATTATTTTTGTTTTGTTATTGTGCACAAAAAGAATTCTCGTCACTTTACAATAATACGGTTCAATCACTGTAGTCACATCGCCGGTTTTAACAATATCTTTTGTAGCTTTCTGGACCTCAAAAGGTGAAATGTCATTGCTACCTATGTGTGGATTGGATTGGATTAATGACAGAAATTTCATTTTTGGGTGAACTAACCCTTTAACTGTCACCCCCCTTTTTTGAGAATAGACATGGAAATGCACTTTCCAAACTTAAAAGAGAAGTTGATAGATTGCTTATAAACTTATATAATTATATCATCCATCAAAATGCATCAATGCAACATTGGAGTGACAATCAAGAAATGGATCTTGATTTTCAAATAAGTTTTTCTGTATCATGATGCCAATGTGCCCATTTTAAGTTGTCCCTCATGCTCACATGCTAATGGCCTCATCTGCAAATGCACTGCCTCCTCCAAATTCTGTGCGACATAATACTTTATCACTGAGTATTTCAATGAATTATGCTTGATTATGCCTTCATTACAGCTCTACATATTTCTTTCCACACAGTCATTACAATTTTGGAGAGATGGCAGTTAGTTGCGCTCCAAAATTGCTTGCTTTAAGCAACCCAAACTCAGAGCAGATGCAGAGAGGAGTTCGAGTGGAGCAGCATTTGCTCAATTGAGCCACTCAGGCATATAAAAGAACAGAGCAGTGCTTCCCACTGAATTGTGCATTCATTTATTTCTTTTAAATCACAGCTTTGCGATTTGATAGTCACAATAATCAGTATCGGGATTACCGTTTTAGTTCAATTAATCGTGCAGCCCTACAAGGAGAGGACAAATATGACTTGGATTTATTCATTATACCTTTGGCTTCAGAACAGGCAGCTAGAAAGCCATCGTCAGTGAGCAGTTTGAACAGTGGTCTCACACCGTAGGTGTCCCTCCCTAAGAAAACCTTTCTGTTAGCAGTATCCAACAGGATGAATGCAAACACGCCATCTAGCAGAGATGCCATCTTCTCGATTCCAAAGCGATCATACAGGTGCAGAAGGATCTCTCCATCGACTTTGGTCTGATACTCAAAGTCATAGTGGTCCTTCAGCTATAAGGGAAAAGACTGGTCATCAGATGTTATGTTAAACCATCTATGATTCAATCACATGGAGGAGAAAGGCCTTAAAGGGATCATTCCATGAGAAATCAAATTTTCCTTCATCCTTTGGCATAAGAGGTCTTTGTATCATTAATACATCCTGCAAGTTCCATAACTCAATCATCAATAAAAAAGCATTCATATAATCAAGCTGTAAAAATACGTTTGAATCCAAGGTGGCATGTGACGTCACAGGGGCACAATTATTTTCATATGGCTACCTCTGGAATAAGACAACACCACCAACTTTTACAACATCCTTTTCTTCGCTCCACTGCCACTGAGAGGCCACCAACTTGTTTGAGTTTTTTTTTTTTAAATCTCCAAGCTGGTCACGTAATTGGCTGCTAGCATTCTGATTGGAGGATCTCAAAAAATTTCCCACGACCGATCTAAAGTATCCAGAGAGAAATTTGTTGCTCATTCTCAAGGGGAAAGTGCCCAAGCAACATTGCTCAAAAAGTTGCCCTGTGTATCATCACCTTAAAGGATTAGTCCACTTTTAAATACACTTTTCCTGATGAATTTACTCACCCCAATGTCATCCAAGATGTTCATGTCTTTCTTTCGTCAGTTGAAAAGAAATTAAGGTTTTTGAGGAAAACTTTCCAGGATTTTTCTCCATATAGTGGATTTCAATGGCTACCAACAGGTTAAAGGTCCAAATTGCAGTTTTAGTGTAGATTCAAAGGGGTTTAGATGATACCAGACGAGGAATAAAGGTCTTCTCTAGTGAAACGATTGGTAATTTTCGAAAAAAATACAACCGTTTATGCTTTATAAACAAAATATCGCCTTGAACGTACTTTCCGCTTCCGCATTCTTCAAAACGTTTACGCTGAATGTCCTACGCCTTACCTGTTCTACATACGGAACGAATGCGATGCCAGTTTCATTTTTTTTCTATTTCAGTTTTCATTTTTACTGATCGTTTCGCTAGATAAGACTCTTATTCCTCGTCTAGTATCGTTTAAAGCCCTTTGAAGCTGCACTGAAACTAATTTGGACCTTCAACCTGTTGGTAGCCGTTGAAATCCACTATATGGAGAAAAATCCTGGAATGTTTTCCTCAAAAATCTTCATCTCTTTTCGACTGACGAAAGACATAACCATCTTGGATGACATGGGGGTGAGTAAATTTATCAGGAAAAGTGTATAAAAGTGGACTAATCCTTTAAGTGTATAGTGTAAACAGATATCGGATATGGGTCACTTTTAATGCAAGCTGGTCCTCAAAATTGGATATAGCCAATAAAATTGGGATAATTTGGCATCAGCTCCTGCAGTGTAAAAGCAGCCTATGTTTCCTCTACATTGTGTGTTAATATGTGACTACCATTCACTGTATTGTATTAATAGAAAGCTAGCAACCATAAGTATTTTTACAAAATTTAGTTTCAATTGTATTTTCATGCAGTGACCATTGAGGCAGAAACATTTATAACATGGCCATACACATTTACTAGACAATCTCATTCTAGCGTTTAATGCGGAGGAGGACTCCAGCCTACTGAACTAGAAAGGACACAGCATCTGTTGGACACAGCCTTCCATTTGAGAAGCACGTATGCCTTCATCTTGAAAACATTATTTTTTGTCTCACAATTCATAATGAACTTCTATTAGTATGCAAATGATTGTGGGTGATTGATGGACACAAGGCGAGTGACTCAAAATGAGCTGAATGATGGACGTAATGTTGACCTTCGAAGGGTCAAATTAAGATGGCCTTCGGCGGTGCTTGATGACATGGCATCTGAGATATGCAGCCTTTCATTTGAGAAGCACCCTAAGCATCTGAGAGTTTCACATTATTCCTTACTGATATCAGTGGATGTGGACATACACGCAAAGAGAGAAACATTTTGACAGATTCCTAAAACATTTGTGTTCTCTCTTTATTATGACCGGTGGTCTAATTCATGCATGCAGTGTGTGTGTGTACACAAACATAAAATTATCACTGTGCTAAAAATTATATTTGTGTGTAATCAACATTCAGCTACTTACCCTGATGTGGTTGTAGATCTCACCGTTGTAACACAACCAGAGGTAGGGAAACTTCTTGACACGCAGAGGCTGCATGCCATACAGCTGGTCCACAATAGCAAGGCGGTGAAACCCAAAGCAACAGTTGGTGAATCCATTGACATTCTCAAAGCGGAAAGCATCTGGACCACGATGGGCGATCTTCATGGCCTTGGTGCACTGAACCGCAAGGCACTCATCACTACCAAACAAGGCCCATATACCACACATTCTGATGCTGGAAAAAAAACGGTGCATAAAAATGTTATTAAAATTAGAAGGGAGCAAAAGTAATCATGTCCACATGTTTTAACAGACCTACTGGAATATGACTTTCAGAAATGTATGCCAGTTTGGCTGGACCAAAATCAGATTAATGCTGGATTTATTGATTGGCCACAGGCCAATCGTGGTTTAGCAACCGTAACTAGGCGCGGGAGGTCTGTCAAGCGTTGTGCGTAGGGATTGTATAAATCTGATATCCGGTATCCTAAAAGTTTGGACGGGGTGGTGGAATTTTTTCCCTTCCCAAAACCTAAAACCCAAGGGGAGGAATGCCGGTGTTCTGACAATTTGTGCTACCCTGTCAGATTTTGCTACCTCCCACTGAAACAGTAGGTAGCAAAGTCTGACAGCGAAAAATGCTCAATCAGATTGTGCTTCAAGCGTGATATTAACATGGGTTATGGCTTTATTAACATCTAAACCTACCCTTATAATAATGCAAGTACAGTAGTTGTAGCACAATATGATATAGCATTAATCGTTAGAACAAGTATAAATCGATAGCGAAAAATGCTACTTATCAGATTATGCTTTATTAATGTCTACACCTACCCCAACACTAAACCTACCCTTACAATAATGCAAATACAGTAATTTTGTGTTATTTATCATGACAACAATGATGTAATATTGATGTGCGCACATGCAGTAAGCCCAAGTAGGACAATCTGACGGGTATGTTAGCTAGCTAGCTAACTCAGCACATCATTGCTTTGAAATAATGACAGTTCTTTGTTCATAATGCATATATATGAACGTAAAATAAGATGATTAAAGGCAAGATGGAGTAGCCCATGTTATCATTGCAAAGTGGTCAGGCTAATGTCTTGTGTTTATTCCACAAGACTTATGGATAAGCTGTTTGATTTATAATTATTAGGTTATTTTCACAAATTTGCGCATTTTCCATTTGAATGGTCAGCGTATGAAGCGGCTGCAGCTTGCGCTGTGACCTATAGGCTTTAGCTTCAATTTTTATCAAATTAATTTCTAATCGGTTGCATATTAGGTTGTGGATATTTCCCTCTAATGCATACTGCATTCCCTTTTGACTTGCTCTCTCATATATATTTCACCTGTTTGCCAAAAATGACTAATTATCTCCTTGGAAATGTCTGACACCGGTGCTTACATACTGTAAATGACTTGCCAGACGTGAAAGCTTGACAGGCGTAGCAACAGTAACTAAGGAGGGCAGGGCTTAGCGAAGGGTCCACTGGGCTCATCTTGAGCCCCGAAGACCGGGAGTGTGATTTATTTATTTATTTTTTTATTTTTTACACATACCTTCAGAACAGCCAAATCATGGCTTTTTTGAGTGTGTGGATAATGTAAAAAAAATGCCACTGAGATGAAGGGAACCATGTTTTTTTAATTAAGGAAAGTTCAGATGGGGGTTATATTGACCCCAAACACTGTATTAGGGTTAATGACTTTTCCCAATTCAACTCTGACAACTGGATAAGCAAAGTTAACATGAAGGTATGTTTTTGATGTCCTGTAGACATTTTGTAGCATCAATGTTCTTTGGGGTCGATTCGACACCAGGCTCATTTAGCTGTTGTGTTAAGATGAAATATAACAACTACAATTATATTAAAGTATGTTTACTAATTAACTGATATTATATCATCCATATGTAAAATTTTACAAAAATAATAATACAATTTAATTTAATCTTAAATACATTTCATTACATACAGTGATATAGTGAGAAAAGCTGCACTATGTTCAGCTGTGAGGTTTCTCTGAATAACACAGACATACGCATATGTACTATCTCACTATTGCGTGAGAGGTCTGTAATCTGGGTCTGTATGAAAGGCGTTTATTCTGATAATTGGTGAGAATGGAACACTTGGCATTGCCCAAGGTAACGCTTCTGCAAACAGCGGCATGTTTGACAAGAGTGATAAAAGGCTGTAAGGAAAAGTGTGCGCGGAAAGCCCTTATATGGAGATAGCTTGGGAGTGTTTTATGTAAAATTACAAAAAATATTAAACAATTTAATCAAAAAATACTATTTAAATACAATAACATGTATAATAATAATAATAATAATAATAATAATAATAATAATAATAAAAATGTTAACCTGAATACAATGTCAAGTTTTTGACATTTTCACATGTGAGTTCCAAATTAAATATGGTAGCACAAGATTAAATGGAATGTTAGAGAGTGGAAATGCATTTAAATATGTAAAATTTCAGATAATTTGCCAAAAATAATTTACCCTAATAGGACAATGTCAGTTATAAATGACGAAACCCTAAAAAAAAAAAAAAAAAAAAAAAAAAAAAAAAGGTCAGATGTAGAAAACTATATTTTACATATATTTAAAGTTAAAATAATTTCTAAAGTTAAAGTCATTAATTTTGTATTAATGGTGATTTCATAATTAGTCCCATTGAGGGTTAAATAAATATCCTAGGCACAAAATTTGCAGTTGATAAGTGGCATTTATATGCTTCGCAGTAACTCCACCAATTAGTTGCATGTGCGTTTAAAGTCAGCATGAAACGGAAGTGACGTCTATCCGAGTGTAACGGATGACAGGGCGGGACTTGATTTTGTTGTTGATTGGATCGTTGGAAGTTGGGCATTGCTAACAATTTCGATTTCTCTCCGCGGGCTCACTGCCAGCACCCTCACGTTAAGAACTTTATTTATTGAGGATGACGAGGAGGAGGATGGTCAACGGCACTTAATAGTGAGAGAGCGCACGAGAGAGAGAGAGACTGACTGATGATGGTGCGTGACGCGCAGTGCGAGCGGAGAAGAGCAAGCGTTTTTGGTTAATTCCTATGAAAGCTGAGCCTCACACTCACGCGCAATTTAAAAACACTTGTTGTCATATGGTGAATCCGGCCAATTGACCCTTCACCGGGGGTTTGATTGACAAGCAATCTAACCAATCAGAACGCCGAATCTGCCATTTTGTCCAAAAAAGCAGCCAGGAGTTAACCTCAATGGAGTTAAACTTGAAAAATTGTGTATATTGACATCTTTCTGCGTTTGAAACAACATTGATTCTCATGTTCATCCATGTTTATTTGATGCTATAAATGGACTCGTAGGAAAAGATGAACGGTTTACGAGCCTCTTGAACTGAGGCGCTACAGCAATCTGTCACAACCATGGTCATGACACATTAAAGAGCCACAAAACGGTTTTTATTGTTTGAATTTCTTAAAAAACTACACAGCTGGGACTTTGTTTAATATCATAAGTAACCTGGTTTGTCTTGTCTGTTGACGTGTTGTCAGTGTCCTCTTTGCTCTGCGATGTATTTTTCACTCTGTGTGGCGTGACAGCGCCACGGCTTGTCGGACAAAGCAACAGTAACTAAGGGGGCGGGTCTTTACGAAGGGTCAATTGTGAAACCACTGTTTCATCATCAGAGCTTGTGCAGCCGCTAATGAGAAGCTGCATACGTCACAGTCACATGGTGTTGGCGCTGTCTCAAGTTGGACAAAATTTCTAACCAGCATGCACTGCTTCAAGTCAGACGTCGATCGGTCTGCGCAGTGCTGCATGAATTCAAACAAGGCTAGTTCCAGATAGCTCCGCCCTCGAGCACGTGACAGGAAGTCATTTTGAAGGAGGGGAGATTAAAGTTTCTGATTAATGATTACAAGGGCAAGTGAATTTAAAAAAAAAAATTTATATATATATATATATATATATATATATATATATATATATATATATTTTATTATTATTATTATTATTATTATTTTTATTATAATTTTTATTATTATTATAAATATAAATATAATACAACAAAAAATACGAATTGTCATTTTTTTAATTTCATGGTGACTTCAATATCGTGATCTGAACAGTAAAACGTGCACTCATGGCTGGCTTGACCAGTAAAACGGTGTAGTGTAAATGAGCATAATTCTCAAGAAGAAACCTTGCATAGTTTATGGTTAATTTATGTTTAATTGTTTGTTTATTGCTCTACGTCTGTTAAATGTAGGCCTATACGACAGGAAAGCTGCTGTGGTTTAACATTTGAAGCAATCTGTAGCATACCAACTCCTATATCACTTCTTAACATCTTAAAAACACATCTCGTGGGATAAATTCGTAATAAATCAATCAAATACAACGTGTACTACCTTTAAAAGATGCTTGATTTTGTGTTTCTCGGATCAGGTGTGAGAAGTATCCGTTCTTCTTCTGTGAGGATGGCTGATGAAACACACGTGTATTGTTTCTGCATTAGTCCACATATTTGTCCTCAGTTCCTCTCCAAAAGTCGCTGCTGATTGGTCGAGTCTTGGCCATGTGACTGCAGGGCCGTCTCTAGGTGGGTTCGGCTTGTAAAATACATAGACGCCCCATTGGCCGCTGGGTCGTACGTCAACGGCGCCGCCATATTGCTCCAGGCAATTTGCCGTAACTCTCATAAGTGGACAGATGAAAAGATGCCAATTTTGAGGTTTGACAGACCGTCGCACAATCCAAACCAGATCTCGGGTTTCACGTGTAAGTCAATTTATTAATTAATAGTCTGGCTTTGGTGGACAACTAGCTGTCAGAATAGCTATAATATAATATTAATAGCTTTAGACTTTATAAGAAATAATATAGAGTTTATGATTCTTAGAAGTCTGAGATTATATTATAGTTTATATTATGAGCTAATCTAAATCGCAAGTGAGTCTTCCGTGTAATGAAGCCAGAGGACTTTGATAAGATAGCAGGCTGTCAGAATTACAGATAGGGCTAAACCTATCTAATTTCATACAATTTATATTTTACTGTAATTGTACTATAAATGTTCTACAAATTTTCATTTTTGGTTGAACTATCCATTGTTCTATTTCATTTTGGTTAAACTAACTATTGTCTTATAATTAGGGGTCCAGGCTGTGCTATTAATATTGTCCACTAGAGAGTTCCACCTCCACGTGATAAAGTATCTTTTAAACCCAATTTGACGTCACTTTCCCGCCGGAGCGCGCTCCCTCAGATGGACTGAGTGGCCAAAAAGCCTGCTGCATGACTGGATTATGCACGTGACGTCACCGTCGACCGTTATGACTGCGGTTACGCCCGCTAAGTGGCAAAAGACTGAGCATTGGTTTTCAGCGTGAATGTCGCGAAAAACACACAAAACACATCCAAAAAGCAAAAGAGCTTTGCGACTGACTGTACAAATAGATTTGACACAAAATCTGAGGTATATTTGTACAGACTGCTGAAAGCTACAGAAAAAAAAAGAAGCAAATGGATCACTGCAATTCACAGAAACAGCTGGACTCCAGCAGCGAAACATGAATTTGCAGTTCCCTTTCGATACTTCACTCGTACTGCGTATGGGGAAAGGTCTCCCTTTTTCCCCGCTGCTGAAGCCTTTTTCAATAACGCAGTGTAACTGCACCGTCATTGGTTCACTCATAGACAAGTTGTTGAACCAATGACGGCGCGGCATAGCCGCGCGGCCTATGGCGACAAAGCGCGCGAATATTCCCGCCGAAATGGGCGGGGTTAAGGGCTATATAAGCAGGCGTTTCGCCATAGGATTTCAGTGTTTTTCTCCTTCAGCGACGACCTCATCATCTCCTCGCTGATCTCCGCCTGAAGCCGAGAAGCTCGCCGCCTTCCTGACTGCTCTCGCCGCCGTCTGAAGAGGCTCGCCTGGACTCGCCGGACTGAGGACAGCGCCGGCGCCCTCTCCGACTGCAGCGTCAGCGCCGTCGCCGAGTCGCCGCCTCCCGCTTCCCGCTCCCGGCCGCTTCCTGTGTGTCCCCTGCCGCCATCCGGCGTGCCGTCTTGAGAGCTTCACCGCGGCTTAACGCCGCTCTAAAAGAGCATATTTCAGCGGTTTTCACCGCTTCTAGAGCTTCCGCGGCCCTCGCCGCTCTAAAAGAGCCACCCAAGTGCCGTTTTCACGGCAACGGCGTCTTCTCAGATGCCCCGCCACTCGTGTGGCACGTGCAGGGCCCCCCTGCACGACGGTGATGGTCACAGCGAGTGCGTCGCTTGCCTGGGCAAGCCCCATGCAGACGGCGCGCTCGCTGGGGACTCATGCCCGCACTGCGAGTGCATGAGTCTCAGTTCCCTGCGCTCGCGGGTCGCCTTCTTCACAGAGGGTGATCTCGCCGCTCGCGCCCTCCCGTCTCCTTCCTACCGCGAGCCGGCTAGGAAGAGACAGCGGGGCAGAGCGACCCAGCGCCAGGAGATAGGCGAGCTCACGCCGGCCCAGTTCCCGCGTGCCTCGCCCTCTCCCCCGAGGGAACCCTCTCCCGTCCTGTTCTCTCGGCCTGAGCAGCGTCCCTCTGCGGAAGCGAGTGACCTTGTCTCATTCGGTGGAACAGACGACGAGCAAGACGACTCCATGTCTCTTGCGGCTTCCGAAGCAGAAGTGTGGGCTGGCGAATCGGACGATCCCGCCCCCCCGCCTCCCTTGGAGCCCATTGAACATGGCCAGGGCATGGATGCCGAGCTCCTCCGCATCCTTTCCAGAGCCGTAGAAGAGCTGGACCTCGACTGGGCCCCACCTGAGGAGCCGTCGCGCAGTCGCCTTGACGAGTGGTTCCTGCCTGGCCGCCGCCAAGCCCCTCGCCAGCGAGCAGCGCCCTTTTTTCCCGAGGTCCACGAGGAGCTGACGAAGTCGTGGCGCGCTCCGTACTCCGCCCGCCTTCATACCACGCACCGCTCCGCCCTCACTGCCGTCGACGGCGCCGAGGAAAAGGGATACGAGCACCTGCCACCCCTTGACGAAGCAGTGGCTGCTCACCTCTGCCCTCCCGCGGCTGTGGGATGGAAAGTCAAGTCAAGTCAAGTCAAATTTATTTATATAGCGCTTTTACAATTGGTAATTGTTTCAAAGCAGCTTTACATATTAGAAGCACAGAAAAAAAGGGAAGTGGTTAAAACTGTACAAACAAGCGTGGTAATATGTAACATATACAAGATGGTGCTACATTAAGCCAATGTCGGCTGACTTCCAGGGGTGGAAAAAACCCCCTAGGAGAAAAACCCAGCGTGCTAGCACTGGGAAAAAAGTCCTAGGAGGGAAAAAACCCCTTGGAAGATATATATATGTAAATGTATATGGAGATCAAAATCTGAATTGTACATTTTTATTATAGAGATTAAAAATCGATTATATATAAATATATGCAAGCGGATACGGGGATCCTGGGCTACGTTGTAGTCAGGTCCAGACGCAGGTTCTCCATCTGACCTGGATACGGCCTGGATCCAGCACCCGGCAAACCTCAGGATAAGCAGAGAGACAGATATTAGCGTAGATGCCATTCTTGTTCTGATGTACAGGTATATCTAGTGTTATAGGAAATGTTCTCGGTTCCGGCCGACCTAATTATTGCAGCGTAACAATCCTTTAACGGATTTGAAAAATGTTAATGTATTGATGATGTGTTATGTGTATGCAAGAGCAAAGAGATGTGTTTTTAGTCTAGATTTAAACTGACAGAGTGTGTCTGCTTCCCGAACAATGCTAGGAAGATTGTTCCAGAGTTTAGGTGCTAAATAGGAAAATGATCTGCCGCCTTCAGTTGATTTTGATATTCTGGGTATTATCAACTGGCCTAAATTCTGAGATCGCAATAAACGTGAAGGACTATAATGCATTAAGAGCTCACTTAGGTACTGGGGAGCTAAACCATTTAGAGCTTTATAAGTAAGTAGCAAGATTTTAAAATCTATACGATGTTTAATAGGGAGCCAATGTAATGTTGACAGAACTGGGCTAATATGGTCATACTTTCTGGTTCTAGTAAGAACTCTAGCTGCCGCATTTTGAACCAACTGTAGTTTGTTTAAAAGCCGAGCAGAACAACCACCCAGTAGAGCGTTACAATAATCTAGTCTTGAGGTCATGAATGCATGAACCAACTGTTCCGCATTTGTCATTGAGAGCATATGTCGTAATTTAGATATATTTTTTATAGCTAAGAGGTCACTCCCTTCCAAGCCCTGCCGGACTACTTCCACCTTAGCTGGTCGAGCTTACACTTCGGCAGGACAGGCCGCTTCTGCGCTACACTCCATGGCCATATTCCAAGTCTTCCAGGCCAAACTCCTCCGCTCTCTGGACGAGTCTGGGATTGACGCGCCGGCTTTCAAGGACCTTCGCAGCGCTACTGACCTTGCCCTGCGAGCCACGAAGGCTACGGCTCAGGCCATCGGCCGTTCCATGGCCAGCCTGGTAGTGTTGGAGCGCCACCTGTGGCTTAACTTGACGGAGATCAAGGACAATGACAAGACGGCCTTCTTAGACGCCCCGGTCTCTCCCTCTGGTCTCTTCGGCCCTGCAGTGGATGGCTTCACTGAACGCTTCACAGCGGCACAGAAATCGTCTCAGGCCATGAGACATTTCCTGCCCAAGCGCTCCAGCTCTGCTTCCAGCCGCCCCAGGACTGCGTCGGCTCAGCAGCACAAGCCCGCTCCACCTGCAGCACCGCAGTCAGCGCCACCTAAGGAGCAACGCCAGCGCTCGCGCTCTGCCAAGCGCCATCCCTTCCCGAGACGCCAGGGACCCCGGCCCAAGATTGTGCTGGACCCGGTGCCTCCGAAGTCATCCTGATCTGCCAGGAAGGAAGAGGATGGGGAATCGTCCCGTCACGACTGGACCACCCCAAAAGCTCCCACGAACACTTTCCCCTCCGCCTCGTTTAAATCCGGGCGTGGGAAACATGTTTCAAGTGACAACTGGGCCCACAACTGTTGCGCCCACTAAAACGCCGTTTCCACGGCGAACAAATTTTTATATAATCTAAAAGAGAGCAAATTTCCTCTTCCGCTACTCTCGGTGTACAACCCCCTCAGCGGCGGTCTGTCACACGATATCATTCAACCCCTTGCCACTCGGGCCGAGGCTTGGCAGGCCATCCCCGATGTGTCAGATTGGGTCATGGGGATCGTAACTCAGGGTTACTCGCTCCAGTTTGCACGCCGGCCCCCTCGCTTCGGCGGGGTGCTTCAAACTTTGGTCAATCCGGACGACGCCCATGTCCTCCGAGCCGAAGTCATGACGTTGCAAAGAAAAGGAGCTGTGGAAATAGTTCCCCCGCGGAAAGCGAGTCAGGCTTCTACAGCCGCTATTTTCTGGTCCCCAAGAAAGATGGTGGTCTCAGACCCATCCTGGATCTCAGACTTTTGAATCATTCCCTCATGAGACGGAAGTTCAAAATGCTGACACTGAAACAGATCCTCGCGCACATCTGCCCCGAGGACTGGTTCTGCTCGCTGGACCTGAAGGATGCGTATTTTCACATCCAGATAGCCCCTCGTCACAGACGATTCTTGAGATTCGCATACGAGGGAGTGACATACCAATATACGGTCCTGCCCTTCGGGCTGTCTCTGGCTCCTCGCACTTTCACCAAGTGCATGGACGCGGCACTTTCCCCTCTCAGACAGGCGGGAATCCGAGTCCTGAATTATCTCGACGACTGGCTCATTCTAGCCCGTTCGCGAGTCGAGCTGGAACACCACAGATCCGTGCTCCTCAGCCATTTACAATGCCTGGGTCTCAGGGTCAACGCAACCAAGAGCTTGCTGTGCCCCACTCAACGAATATCGTTTCTGGGAGCAGTTTTCGACTCAGTCCATATGACGGCAGTAGTCTCGCCAGAGCGCGCTCTGACGATTCAGCAGCTCACAGCCTCAGTCAAGAACAGAGCCTGCCTCCCTCTGAAGTTTTTTCAGAGGCTGCTAGGGCTAATGGCTTCCGCCTCTCCGGTACTACAGCTCGGCCTTCTTCGGATGCGGCCTCTTCAGTACTGGTTGAAGTTCCGGGTTCCTCCCAGCGCTTGGCGGCACGGCCGCCTTCGCCTCAAGGTCAATCAGGCCTGTCTTCTAGCCCTGAAACCTTGGACGAACCCTGTATGGTTCAAGCGCGGAGTGCCCTTACAGGCGGTCTCACGAAGGACGGTGCTAGCAACAGACGCCTCCAACTCGGGTTGGGGCGCTGTGTGCGACGGCAGACCGGCCTTCGGCTCATGGAGCCAAGAGGAAAGCCTTCTGCACATCAACTGTCTAGAGATGCTAGCAGTGATGAAGGCCCTTCAGTTCTTTCAGGCTCATTTGACAGGGCGTCACGTTCTAGTCCAATCGGACAGTATGACAGTGGTGTCATATTTAAACCACCAGGGCGGTCTCTCGTCCAGCCGCTTATGCGCTCTGGCGAAACGTCTACTGGAATGGGCTCTTCCGAGGCTTCAGTCGCTCAGAGCGACTCATGTTCCTGGCAGGAACAATCTGGGTGCAGATATGCTGTCACGGAGCAACGTCCCCTCCGACGAGTGGACGCTCCATCCCCAGGTTGTCCTCAGGATTTGGGAGCTCTTCGGGAAGGCAAAGATAGACCTCTTCGCCTCAGAAGACAACTCTCATTGCCCAACATTTTTCTCGAAGGAGGTCGACGCTCTGGCCCATTCATGGCCCAGCACGCTCCTTTACGCTTTTCCTCCGATCGCCCTGATCCCTCAGGTCATCAGGCGCATCAGAGAAGACCAACACAGAGTCCTTCTAGTGGCCCCGCTCTGGAGGAACCAGATTTGGTCCTCGGAGCTGTTCAAGCTCTCTCTGAGAGCCCCGTGGCCGATCCCCCTGAGACGGGACCTCCTCTCTCAGGCGAACAGGGCAATCTGGCACCCACAGCCGGAGCTCTGGGCTCTGCACCTCTGGTCCCTCGATGGGAGCCTACTAACCTCCCCAGGGACGTCCTAAATACCATTTCTCAGGCTAGAGCGCCGTCCACGAGACGCCTCTACGACCAGAAATGGTCGGTCTTTGCTGACTGGTGTTCGTCACGCAACATAGACCCAATGGAGAGTGACGTATCTTCTATACTGTCTTTCCTCCAAGAACGCTTGGAAATGGGGCGCACCCCTTCCACGCTCAAGGTTTACGTAGCAGCCATTGCAGCGTTCCATGCTCCTATTGCTGGCCAATCAGTGGGACGAAACGGACTTGTCATCCGTTTCCTGAGGGGCGCTAGGCGATTGAATCCCCCTCGCCCCCTCACCGTTCCCTCCTGGGACCTGTCTTTGGTCCTCAGGGCCTTAAAAGGAGCCCCATTTGAACCAATGGGCTCAGTCGACCTCAGGCCATTGACGCTAAAAACCGCCTTGCTGTTAGCACTGGCCTCGGTTAAGCGTGTTGGCGATTTGCAGGCCCTCTCTGTGAGCCCTGCATGCCTCGAATTCGGGCCTGGAGACTCTAAGGTCGTTCTGAAACCCAGGCATGGCTACGTCCCTAAGGTGCTCTCAACGCCGTTTAGAGCTCAGGTCATCTCGCTCTCTGCTCTGCCCCCTTCGACGGAAGAGCAAGGGCTGGAGTTACTCTGCCCTGTCAGGGCATTGAGGACCTACATAGAGCGATCGCAGTCTTTCAGACAGTCAGATCAGCTCTTTGTCTGTTTTGGAGGCCGCACCAAAGGATCTCCGGTCTCAAAACAGCGCATTTCTCGTTGGATAGTGGACGCTATTACGCTGTGCTACTCCTCACTGGGAGCCAAATGCCCCATAGGAGTCAGAGCCCACTCCACTAGAGGGATGGCCTCCTCATGGGCTTGGTCCAACGGAGTTTCCATCCAAGACATCTGTGTGGCGGCCGGCTGGTCTTCGCCGTCCACCTTTGTCAGGTTTTACCATCTCGATGTCCCGACCTTACAGGCTCGAGTCCTTTCAGTGTGATTAGCGGCCTCAGATGAGCTCCGCCTCACGCTATCATGGAAATAAATTTCCTCTAAGTGTAACGCAAGGGTTCGGTAAGGGCTTGCCCTCTCGCTTGTCTCTTGGGCCCCCTCTCAGGTGTCCAAGCTTCAAGCTATATCGTTCCCAGCCGTGGCACGGCGTGGTTGAATTCGTTCCCCATACGCAGTACGAGTGAAGTATCGAAAGGGAACGTACTCGGTTACTAACGTAACCTCGGTTCCCTGAGATACGGAACGAGTACTGCGATACTTGCCGTGCCACGAGGCTGCGGCTCAGGGTCGTCGCTTCAGTCGAATGACACTGAAATCCTATGGCGAAACGCCTGCTTATATAGCCCTTAACCCCGCCCATTTCGGCGGGAATATTCGCGCGCTTTGTCGCCATAGGCCGCGCAGCTATGCCGCGCCGTCATTGGTTCAACAACTTGTCTATGAGTGAACCAATGACGGTGCAGTTACACTGCGTTATTGAAAAAGGCTTCAGCAGCGGGGAAAAAGGGAGACCTTTCCCCATACGCAGTACTCGTTCCGTATCTCAGGGAACCGAGGTTACGTTAGTAACCGAGTACGTTATCATTTTGTGTCAAACTGTTGGATTTTGAGGTAAAATCATACCGTTTATTGTATTGTTATATTGTGTTGACAACTCATCAATTAAATATTTCCCATCTTATATTCTGCATAATTGGGTGTTTTTAAATAAACACTGACAAAAACTATACTATAAAATTAAGTTATGTTTTAGGGCTGGACAATATGACAATATATGAAGAGTTTCGTTAACTCCGTTTTTTTTAATTTTTCAAAAATCTTGTGTTTTGCTTGTGCATTCCAATTATTATCAACTGCAGTTGGTTTGTTTTGATTTAAACCTTCATAACTTAAAAAATACAGCTAAGTAGCACCATAAAACAAAATAATAACATGATAACATAATAATAAACATGTTTTGACAAATGTTAAAAACGGAGTTATCTCGTTTTGCAACGAAACTCTTCATATATAACATTGATATAAGTGATTATGCGGATTTAAACCTACCTATATTGTAGTTATATAAAATATTCACATGCAGGCAGATTTGCTTTATGTATTTCCCCCGCTTTAAAATTAGGCACATATAAATGTCAGGAAACACAGTCCCAGCGTGTTTTCGGCGGGAAAGTGGCGTCGATGCATACCCTCTATAGGGGAAACTGCGTAAACACGAGTAACCACGCTAAAGTTTGACTCGATAGTGTTCCTTACAACTTGTCAAAGAAACCTAATCCATGGATATTGACATGCAGCCAGGAAGAAAACCAAAGTCATCCATACTCTGATTTGGTGAAAAGAAACATTTTTTTTTCTTAAGGGGACATTTCAGTCTTGTGTGTGACATTTAATTACACGTTTTATATTTCAAATTCTGGTAATAATAACATATAAAGAATGTGTAAATGATGGTAATGAAATTACGAGCACATGATCGTTGCTGCTACGTTGCCAGTAAGTCATGGAATGACCATTATATTACCAATAGAGGACGTATCTGGAACGTCCTTGGTAATCTTGTAACGTTTGGAGAACGTACTGACGACGTTGTGATATGGTAATTTGATGGTAATATTATTACGGGCATACAACGTTGTAGTTACGTTACTAGTAAGTCATGGAATTACCAATATATTACGAATAGAGGACGTATCTGGAACGTCCTTGGTAATCTTGTAACGTTTGGAGAACGTACTGACGACGTTGTGATATGGTAATTTGATGGTAATATTATTACGGGCATACAACGTTGTAGTTACGTTACTAGTAAGTCATGGAATTACCAATATATTACGAATAGAGGACGTATCTGGAACGTTCTGGGTAATCTTATAACGTTAGGAGAACGTACTGACGACGTTGTGAGATGGTAATCTGAAGGTAATGAAATTACTGGCATGCGACGTCGTAGTTACGTTGTCAGTTAGTAAGTCATGACATTACCAAAAAGTACGAATACATTACGTAACTGTTACGTCGTGTGTTAGCTGATTTCGACGCCAGGGACATAAAGCAAATTTGCCTGTGAACGCTTTATATAAATAGGTAGGTATAAATCCGAGTGATCACTAATATTAATGTTATATAACTATATCATCCAGCCCTAAAAGTATAGTTTTTGTCAGTGTTTATTTAAAAACACTCAATTATGCAGTAGATGGTAAATATTTAACTGTAGTTGTCAATACAATATATAACAATAGGGTATGATTTTAACCCAAAATCCAACATTTTGACACAAAATGATAACTGCAAATCCATGTTTCTTTGCCTGGAGTAGTTGCTTCTGTGAATTGCAGCGATCAATTTGCTTATTTTTTCTGTAGCTTTCGGCAGTTGGTAAAAATGTAGCCTACCTCATTTCTTGTCAAATCTTTTTGTACAGTCGGTCGCAAAGCTCTTTCCCGTTTTAGATGTTTTTTGTCTGTTTTTCATGGTGAAAACCGATTTGCCACTCAGTGGGCGTAACCGCAGTCACAACGGCCAGTGGTGACGTCACGTGCATACCCTCTATTATTTCTATGAATTTATAGAGTACCTCAGGGATGACGTGTTTTTGTAGGCTAGTTGGCATTTTAGGACTTCCAGTTCCATCGCCCTAACATCTATGGGTTTTTTTAATGGGTTTTTGCCAAATCGCCCGAAATAAGGTCTGTGGTTAACAAAGCCTCTAAATATTTTCACGTTTTGATCTATGACATTAATCACACCAGTTATAACCAGCTGGTCATTTTTTTTTAAACCTTGTATCTTAAAAACGGCAGTTGCTAAAAGGGCCTACTTCCTATGGCGGGGACTTTAGAGGTCATCATGACAAACAGAACATTTGGACAGCATTTCTCATAAAAAAAAGTGGATAAGTATTCATACACTGCGCAGATCATAATCAGCGAGCATGTTTTTAAATAAAGACGTTTTTTAAATAAAGTTTGAGGAAGCTTGGTGGTGGTGACGTTGCTGTAATCCGTTTATAGCCTACTGTTAGCTTTTTTTATCTGACGACTTTATTTAGGCTTCAAATTGTATGTTGTGTTAACTTGTAAAGATTATCTTGATAGACAAAATGTGTAAGAGTCATAACCCTTTGTTAAACACAGAGCTTATTTTTTGCAATTTTCCAAAAGTCTATGAGAAAAATGCATAGGCTTTTGATCGAGGGAACCCGTGCACCACTAACTTCTGGGTTATTGGTCTACAAAAACACGTCATCCCTGAGTCTTGTTTGAGATGCATCAGCGCTGTGCAGACCGATCAAGGTATGACATTAAGCAAAGAGTCGTCTCTCCAAGCTCTCCAATCGGTCTCACGGTACTCGAACAACCTATTATGTCTATGATAGCGTTCTGACGTAGCACACGGAAGCCTGCACTGTCTACATAAACAGCGTTTTGTTGTTTTTTTTTTTTGTTTTTTTGCGCACAAAAAGTATTCTCGTCGCTTCATTTAATTGAGGTTGAACCACTAGTCACGTTAACTATTTTAACTGTCTTTATTACTTTTCTGGACCTATGTGGTAGCTAACTACGATGCTTTCTATGGATTAAAAAACAAACAAACTCGGATTTCATTGAAAATATCTTAATTTGGGTTCCGAAGATGAATGAATGCTTATGGATGTGGAACGACATGAGGGTGAGTAATTAATGACGACAATAATTTTACTCATCTTACTCAAGTACCTATGTACTTAAGTTGACCGCATCAAATTTGAAAGATAAAATTGGTAAAAATAGACAATTAAAATAGAGTATCTCAATCACTTTACAAAGTTGTGTGGTAGTTTTTCCCCTACGCACCTGAATTAAGTTAAAGGGGTGTCCATGACATCTATGAATTTAAGCGCACTTCAATAGGCTACCTGTTCGAGTCGGTAGATGTCTCAACCTGTTTGAGCACTATAACTTGGGAATAAGATCTAGAGCTCCACTAAAACACTATCACTTGAGTATGAAAGTAAGATTCTCTAGTGTCTAGTCAGCTGCACAGCATAAGAACCACACTGACTCCAGCTGATGTCCTTGAATCCTTTAATCACGGCCGGAAGAGTTCTCATAATAATCTCACCAGCAAAAAGAATACAGCAGGTTTTTATTAGACCTCAGGTACATCACACAGTCAAAATAACATGATATATTACTCATTATCATCAGTCTAATATGATTGGTTCAGATTTGAGCAAAACAAACCTCTATACTTCCTCTGTTACTAGCAGAGCAAAATTAGATCAGAATCACTGAATCACAGTCCCATCAAAATCACGAGGTTAATAGTTCGTTAATCACTCAATATGTCAAGGGATTATTACAGATTTTTTATATTTGAATGCTGTCTAGCAGGCATGGCAAAAATTTTGGTTACACTTTATTTTACAGTTCCGTAGTTACAATTACTCAAATAAGTACTGAGTAATATTAATTAACTACATGTACTTACTATAGAGTTACATTTAGGGTTAGGGTTTGGTTTAGGGTTAGTTACTTGTAATTATGCATAATTTGCTGTTACTACTGTTGTAAGTACATGTAGTAACATGTAACTACGGCACTGTAAAATAAAGTGTTACCAAAATTTCTACTGTTACAACACACTCAGTCTTAGTGAATACTTTTCTATTCTCAAGAGTTAAATGTTAGGCCTGTAGGGAAAAAGAAATGTCAGTTGTTAGTTAATTATGATTATGTTTAAAAATCCACCACAGTTGTTTTTCCTCCAAAGAAGTGATGACTGTTTTATATGATGTCATTTAATTTTAATTTAAAGGGAAAGTAGAAAAAATAACAAGCTGATACTGATAGTACTGCTGCTCTATGCGGAGTACACAGCGTGCCACCAAACCAGCTACCAAGGGGGAACCTAATTTTTTAAAGCTACTTTTGCTAAAAATGAGAAGCTGGACAGATGATAATGGCAGAAAGAGACAGCTAGCAGGACGGCCTCAGGATCTTGTTGGCCAAGTAAGCTCGATAAACTCGCCATTCTAGAGAGCAGACAGAACAAACAACAATGTAAGCATTTTTCTGCAGTCTTAAGTCAATGTAGGTGTGTCCCAATTTGCATACTTATGCTCTATTCTATGACGTTTTTAAGTAGCCTATGAGTAGTGTGTTCACAGAGAATTCCAAAAAGAAAATGTGCACTTTAAATACCCTGATGATGCACTAAATTAACGAAGTGTGGAATGTTGGACACTTCATTCACTCAACTGTCACAGTTTTAAATACAGAGGGGGCGGGACTACCAGACTCTGATGTTTAATGACAAAATAACCTTATAAAATTCATACACTACATGGATGAATACATGTGCATAAGTACATAGTGTCATCTGGGATGCAACTTGTGAAGTGTGACTGCAGTTAGGAGTTATTTAATTAACACTCCTACACTCATTTTAAAAAATAACTCAATTATGACGATTAATTGTTTGTTTTAAGGCTTTGTAATACATTTTGTGTGCCAAGTTCTGAGAATCGGCTGATACTAGTGCTGTTTTTTCTATATCACTATACAGTATATACATCCGTGTTTGTGGAACTAATGGTCACTCTTTTATTTGTTAAACACAGTCCACTAAATACACACTACCTCATTACAGAGAAAAACAACATATGAATTATATATATATATAATATATGTGTGTGTATGTATTTCAATTGTAAAAATCCTTTTAGTAATAGTAATAGGGTTAGTAGTAGATGGTAGTAATTATAATTTGCTATATGCACATGTGTTATTTTAAGCATATATTTCATACCTGAATTTGGCCCTAAGCAGCCTGTAGGAACTCCACAACCTCCTTACGTTCAAAGGCTCTTGCCTGAAAGTGAGAGAGGCCAATTCATGATTACAGGAAGAATGACATTATCAACATATCTTAACATACATGTTTGATATTTGTTGACATAGAAGACAAGTTCACATTAACAATGTCATTTTGCAAACGCTTTTTCCGAAGCAACGTACAAACGAGGAACAAGAAAATGCCTTATATCCACAAATCTACTCATACAACTTTATAAATGACAAGTCACTGCAGGCACCGGTTGTTGGGTTGTGTACTATTCCACACATATCCCCATTAACTTACCACTTCAATAGGTGTCTTTCCATCATAACCGGACACAGCCATATTAACCCCAGCTAACTTCCAAATCTTCAATCCCTCCAAGTCACCACTTGCAGCAAGACTGTAAAAGACACACCAGAATATCTATATGAAACAAATAAATATTACGGAAAGGATGAAGAGTGAAGAGGAGTGCGTGTGTATGTGTGTGTGAGAGTGGGGGAAATACCGGCACAGCTCTGTTTCAGTATCCTTCAATTCATCTTGGGAGAGGTGAGCTCCACTCTTCCTCAGCAGCTCGACAACATCCTTATGCCTACCGACACAGAAAAGTGACATGTCTTAAAGGGATAGTTCACCAAAAATTAAAATAATCTTATTTGCTAAACGTCAAGCCATTCTATATGACTATCTTCTTTACGTGTGTAGACCATCTGCCAGAAGTTAGTTATTTTAGTTTGTAATGTTTTAAATATGGATATTTCCCTTACAAAAACCCATCTCTTCAGAAGGCCTTTATTAACCCCCTGAAGCCATATGGATTATTGTTTATGATGGATGGATGCATTTTTTTGGGACTTCAAAACATGCCCCCTGTTCACTACCATTATAATGCTTGGAAGAGCCAGGGTATTTTTTAAATATCTCCAGTTGTGTTCATCTGAAAGTAGATAGTCATGTACACCTAGGATGACTTGAGGGTGAGTAACTCGTGGGATAATTTTTTAAATCAATGGGATTCCTTTTTGGGTGAACTATCCCTTTAAGTTAATGACATTTGTGTTCACAGTTTAATTCACGAGCCTACATCTTGGATAAGTTTCCTAAAAGTTTCGCACCTACAGCACAAAAATACTGTCAAATGGCTCTATAAATTAGGTGGACAAACTAAAATAGTAATAACATAAAAACTGAAACCTCTAGATGACTTTAAGAACCTTAGCGGTGTCAGTTTGTGTAAAGGGAAGAAATATGTTTCATGATAAAACATGTTATACAACATGCCCACACACATCTGCACATTAGCTGTGGTGAAAACAGAGAAAAAGCTTTCAGGTACAGCAAAGCATTCAGTTATATACACATTTACAAGCTTCCTAATGCATATAATGCAAATAGGTATCAAGCTAAACCATCCTTCTTACCTGAAGTGAATGGCATTGCGAAGGGGTGTATCTCCAAAGCGATCTTTGACATAGAAGGTGGTCCCTTTACTCAGCAGATATTGCACCACTTTCAGATGTCCTTCACATGCGGCAATATGAAGCGGTGTTCGGCCATCATAATCCGCCATGCTCAAGTCAGTGCCCTACAAAGAACAACAATAGTAAAAAAGAAAGCATAATTTCTTATGCCTCTTTTTCATGAGGGTGAGTAAATTTTCATCTTTGGAGAAGACAAATGAAGACCTTTTTGATGACAGAATGCTGCAGAATTTCCTTCCATAGACTGCCTTTGCAACTATACAGATATAATTTAGGTTTTTATTCGCATATAAACATTGATCAGCGAACATAAGCAGAAGCTCAACCAAACCTGAATAACGCACAAAAGCAAACCTCTTCTGGAAGCTGAAACGTGCTGCGTAAAACAAGATTGAGCCTCATTGGTTACGCAGCACTTGTTCTTGTGCATTATTCAGGTTCGGTTGAGCTTCTGCTTATGTTTGATGATCAATGTTTACATGCGAGTAAAAGCCTAAATTATATCTGTTCATCATAAGAAGCAATCGATTCTCTTCAAAAAAAATTTGGACCAAACCGCTCGATTCATATGGATTAGTTTTCCAATCTCTTCATGACGTTTTTGAAGTATCAGAGTGGTAGCTGCAAAGGCAGTCAATGGAAGGCAATCTGACAGCATTCTGTCATCAAAAAGATCTTCATTTGTGTTCTGAAGATGAACGAAAGCCTTATGGGTGTGGAACGACATGAGGGTGAGTAATTAATGAAAGAATTTTCATTTTGGGGTGAACTAACCCTTTAATTCTGAATTTTAAGATTTATTATTGTAAATGAAAATCATAGATCAGGACTGTCAGTTGTTTGTGTACAAAATCTGCTGTAAAAAAGCGAGCCATTTAAGCAAAGTCCCTTTCAGACAAGTCATTTCACTCGACGGCCATCTTTGATCAATCAGGCGCAATGATATTACGCAGCGTCTCTAACAAACGTCTACATGGTTGCAAGGCACGTTCCCTGTGCAAGCAGGGGCTCACTGGCGCTGCATAATATCATTGCACTGCTGCAGCCATGGAACGGCAGCAAAGTTCCTTGATTATTACGCCTGAATGAGAGTATAGTTCCTAGCCATATCAGCCTAGAAAATCACAACTTTTTATTTTCCGTCGGTACAAGATTTAACTACAGAAGAGTCAAGCTTTAAATAGGAAAAATATCAAAACTCTTTGGTCATTTTTAAGCGCGATGCTAACGGTCTAATCAGATTCGATGAACTATGCTAAGCTATGCTAAAAGTGGTACCGCCAGACCCGGAGATCAGCTGAATGGATTCGAAAACGGTAAAACTCGACTGTTTAACTCTAGGGGAGTTGGAAAATTAGCCTATTTTCAAAAAAAGTGGAGTGTTCCTTTAACAAAAGATGCCAGATTATTAGATGTTGAGTTGCTCTAAACAAAGAGTTACACAGTACAGTCATTGCAAAGGCAAACACCCAAATGCTTACCATTTGCCTTATGGCCTCTAAAGCCTCAGTATCTCCATTCTTAGCAGCAGCACAGGCCAGAGTGGGCATTAGCGCATTTCGTATGGCTTCAAGCTCCTAAGGACATCAATAATATTATGGTGGATTACAACTGTTAATCACAACCTCTTCTGATCCTGAATATGCTTGTTCATTATGGGGCTATACAAACTCAACCAGAATAACAAGATTAGAAGGTCTGGCCTACTCACCTCTTTACAGCCAATGCTGAGGGACCTGGCGATGACCTGAATAAAGCGACTGTCGCTGAGAGAGAGCTTTGCACCCTCCAGGTCAGCTACCATCTCACCACGCAGATTGCGACTCATCATCTTATGAATAAATAACATGTTTTGAAACCATAAAGTAACATTACTTACACTGTACTGTGCAAATTGTCCTGGGAGAAGCAAAATTTTCACTTTGTTTTATATTTAGATTCTGTATTTTTCACAGTCATTTTTTTTTACCTTCTTCTTCTCTTCTGTACTGATGTCTTGTTTTGCCAGCACATAGGAGAGCTTTGAAAGAGCAGCTTCTGGAGTCATATCAAACCCAGCTACCACACCTGCATTACTCAGAGCCTGAGAGGGAAAATTAAATAAGTACGCACTTCTGGATTACACCCACATTAGGTCTTTCTCAAGCAAACTCCCATACCTGGCCAGTAGCGTATGCTATTGTGACTGTGCCCCTGAGGCACTGAGTGCAGTTGACAATGACGAGTCCTCTCTCAGTCGCTTTACGGATCTCATCCAGCAAGTCTTTGCGGTTATCAGGGGCGTTACCACTGCCGTAAGTCTCCAAAATGACACCCTCCATGGGAGCCTTTAAGAAGGCCTTGACCTGATGTGAAAATAGACCTCATTTCCTCATCTGAAAACTTGCATGTCAATATTAATTTATCATTTATTATTAAACATTCACAAGCCATTTTATAGATTTTCCATAATGTAATGTAATTCTGAGTGAAACAGAAAACTGAACAAGAAAAAAATGGCAGACAGGACTTGATTTTATCTATACGGATTGGCGTACCCCAACGGTTTTCCTTTTTCAAATTTAACATTATTTAGTAATATGGCTATAATCTTACATTATTATAAATATTTAAAAATAAAACTAATGTTAACCAGCATATGATTATCATTTTTTGTGTCTCTGTATACAAACCCGATTCCAAAAAAGTTGGGACATTGTACAAATTGTGCATAAAAACAGAATGCAATGATGTGGAAGTTTCAAATTTCAATATTTTATTCAGAATACAACATAGATGACAAATCAAATGTTTAAACTAAGTAAATGTATAATTTTAAGGGAAAAATTAGTTGATTTTAAATTTCATGGCATCAACACATCTCAAAAAAGTTTGGACAAGGCCATGTTTACCACTATGTGGCATCCCCTCTTCTTTTTATAACAGTCTGCAAACGTCTGGGGACTGAGGAGACAAGTTGCTCAAGTTTAGGAATAGGAATGTTGTCCCATTCTTGTCTAATACAGGCTTCTAGTTGCTCAACTGTCTTAGGTCTTCTTTGTCGCATCTTCCTCTTTATGATGCGCCAAATGTTTTCTATGGGTGAAAGATCTGGACTGCAGGCTGGCCATTTCAGTACCCGGATCCTTCTTCTACGCAGCCATGATGTTGTAATTGATGCAGTATGTGGTCTGGCATTGTCATGTTGGAAAATGCAAGGACTTCCCTGAAAGAGGCGACATCTGGATGGGAGCATATGTTGTGCTAGAACTTGGATATACCTTTCAGCATTGATGGTGCCTTTCCAGATGTGTAAGCTGCCCATGCCACACGCACTCATGCAACCCCATACCATCAGAGATGCAGGCTTCTGAACTGAGCACTGATAACAAACTTGGGTTTAACAAACTTTTAACAAACTTTGGATTAACTTGGGTTGTCCTTGTCCTCTTTAGTCTTTAGGATGACATGGCGTCCCAGTTTTCCAAAAAGAACTTCAAATTTTGATTCGTCTGACCACAGAACAGTTTTCCACTTTGCCACAGTCCATTTTAAATGAGCCTTGGCCCAGAGAAAACGCCTGCGCTTCCGGATCATGTTT
The DNA here is from genome assembly GCF_024489055.1 of Chanodichthys erythropterus. Lineage (NCBI taxonomy): Eukaryota > Metazoa > Chordata > Actinopteri > Cypriniformes > Xenocyprididae > Chanodichthys > Chanodichthys erythropterus. Next base: position 13,713,363 of record NC_090243.1, on the reverse strand, counting down.
AGATATGGCTTCTTTTTTGACCTATAGAGTTTTAGACGGCAACGGCGAATGGCACGGTGGATTGTGTTCACCGACAATGTTTTCTGGAAGTATTCCTGAGCCCATGTTGTGATATCCATAACAGTAGCATTCCTGTATGTGATGCAGTGCCATCTAAGGGCCCGAAGATCAGGGGCATCCAGTATGGTTTTCCGGCCCTGACCCTTACGCACAGAGATTGTTCCAGATTCTCTAAATCTTTGGATGATATTATGCACTGTAGATGATGATAACTTCAAACTCTTTGCAATTTTTCTCTGAGAAACTCCTTTCTGATATTGCTCCACTATTGCTCTTTTTATATCCAATCATGTTGCCAATTGACCTAATAAGTTGCAAATTGGTCCTCCAGCTGTTCCTTATATGTACATTTAACTTTTCCGGCCTCTTATTGCTACCTGTCCCAACTTTTTTGGAATGTGTAGCTCTCATGAAATCCAAAATGAGCCTATATTTGGCATGACATTTCAAAATGTCTCACTTTCAACATTTGATATGTTATCTATATTCTATTGTGAATAAAATATAAGTTTATGAGATTTGTAAATTATTGCATTCCTTTTTTATTCACAATTTGTACAGTGTCCCAATTTTTTTTGGAATCGGGTTTGTATATATAAATATTTGTGTGGCACAATGGAGAAAAGAATTAAAGACGATGAAGATTAAATTAAAGCTCTGGTGGACCCCAAGCCTGCTTTGGCACATCTGGAAAACAAGCTACCAAAAACCAGCACACCCAAAGACATTTCTCACAGGCCTGAGATTTGAGATGAAATCAAGAATATTTCTGATGCTACTTGATGGTTAGACTTGGCTAGCTGTCTCATCACATACAGAAGAAATGGTAACACTTTACAATACGGTTCATTTGTTAAAAATTAGTTAATGGATTAACTAACATGAACTAACAATGAGCAATACATTTGTTACTGTATTTACTAATCTTCATTAGTGTTAGTTAATGAGAATACAGTTGTTCATTCTTTGTTCATGTTAGTTCACAGTGCATTAACTAATGTTAACAAGCTTTTAATAATGTATTAGTAAATGTTGAAATTAACATTAACAAAGATTAATAAATGCTGTATAAGTGCAGTTCATTATTAGTTCATGTTAACTAATGTTAACTAATGAACCGTATTGTAAAGTGTTACTGAAGAAATAACAGCAAATCAACAGCAACTGCCTAAACAATCCCCTACAGCAAATCTATGATATGTTCAAATCAGAACGTCTGCATGGAAGATCAACTCTCATCATCAGATTCCAATTTACTTCAAATGTTTTGTCACTCAACATTAAAGATGTTTGACCAAAATATGTGGCATATTACCACCCAGCCTTACTGTATCAGTAGTGATCCCTGGGAAGAGTCGCAGGAGACCCACATTGAGGTTCATTTGTGTGTTGACGGTGAATTTGGCAGTTGTGCCTGGTCGCCACACAGTGTCCCAGTTAACTAAACAATAAGGTATGATCATTTTTACATCAGAATATAGACATTAGTGCAATTACATCAGTAATGGGAAGTTGACATGAAATTGCAAGCATTGGCAGCATTGTCTTGTGACACAGTCTGTAAGCTACTTAAAATCCGCTACAAATTGCGAGATACATTTACGTATCTTACAATCTGTAGTAGATTTCAAGTACTCTAATATTTTTGAGTGATGCAGCCATAAATGTTTGAAGAACTGAAATTACCAGTGATGTCAACTTCAGCACTGGCTAATGGCGGAAGATTTGGTGAGGCAAATGCTTTAAAGCTTCCAGAGTCCACCTTGGTGACACGATTGCCTCTGTACAGCTTATGGTGAAAATAGAGGCAAACCTGTAGAGAAATAAAGAGATAAAATCTATTTTCTTGTCCCTTACTCATTTCAAACATTTTTTAATCATTTTATATGTCTCTTTATTGTGCTTCATCTTATCATGGACCATCAAAACATGTACTGACTGATTTGAACCATACACTTGACCATTTAAACAGCTAAATATGTACTACAAGATTTGTGAGTAAAATTTATTTTTTCATCCATCCATCCATCCATCCATCCATCCATCCATCCATCCATCCATCCATCTATTCATCAATTCCTCAAACTGCATAACCTCTGTAGGGTCGCAGGGAGCTTGATCATATCCTAGGGCCACTAGGGCTGCAACTAATGATTATGTTATTATATGTAATGATAATTGATTAGTTGGCGAATTATTTCTTCGATTAATCGATTTATTGGATAAAAAGCCCAATTCTCTTTTTTTTCTTTTTTTTATTGACAAAACACAATATTCCACATCCTGTCCCATGCTGTCCTTCAAATAAACATCCCAACAGAATGCTATGAAAAAATATATTGAATATATGTATATCTATGCTATATATTATGTGTAAGTGTTATAAAGTCACACCCCCAGTGGTGAACCATTGAAATTTCGAAGTTCTTATGAAGTAACAAAGCCTTCTTTACTGAAATCATGTGACTTTGGCAGTTTGATACACGCTCCGAAACAAAAGATTCAGAAAGCTTCATGAAGCAGTGTTTTGAAATAGCCCATCACTAGATATTGCTGAATTAAGTTGCTATTTTGTTTTGTTTTTTGTTCATAACATTAAGGTTCAACCACTGTAGTCACATGAACTGTTTTAAATATGTTTTTTAATTAGCTTTCTGGGCACTGCTCAGAGTACATATGGTCCCTCTCTAAATAGTGTTAAAATAACACTGAAGCAGAGTTAAAGTTAATGAGATAATTAAACAATTAATTAAGTGATGATTGTTCATTAGTGATGAACACCTGCTGTTAACAAGCAGAATCACTGAAGAAAAGAGAAACACAAGAACTACAACTGACATCAGTCACAGCCTTATTAATTGCCTAACCCTTAAATGCATGACTGTTTCGCCAATCATTCTTACATATTCGGGTCTTTATCGACCCGGATCTATATCTAACACGGAAGGATCACTACCTGTCGTGATAATATAAAACTCCTCTGATATTAGAGTAACAATTACAGAAGAATAAAATAAATCATATTTTGTTACCTTTTGGAGCTTGAAAGGGCTCCGTTTGAGCAGATGTTTTATGCCATCATCACTGTCCTCGTCAGAGCTCATTTCCGTATACATTCAGCAAATAATAGGCTAGTTTTATGGTTGAGGTCGCGAATATGAGCCCAATCGTGATCTCAAACATATTCTCAGAACTATATAATTTTCAACATCTTCAAAATCAATATTTCGATCGCTAACAGCTTCACCAGATCCATCCAGTAACAGTTACAGTCATTCATTGCGTTCAGTACTTGCTCTGCAGTAAATCGCTGAGCCATTTCATTTTTCTTTTATTATTTCGTTTTCTGTCTAAATGAGTCGTCACTTCAGCATTGTGTATCAGACATTGCCACCTTGTGGAATAAAGGTGAATTGCACTTATTCTGTCATCTAAGATTCAATTATTGTTGTGCAGAAAAAATATACGTACACTTATACACACCTCGGGTCGTTTGCGACCCTATACAATTTTTACGAAAAAATGGATACAAAAACAGGCATTCTTTTATAATTTTATGATTTTTTTCTTGTTATATTCTTTACAATGAATTGATTGAGGAATACCAAGAAGGTTGATGTCTAACTTTTAAAAATGAACGAGGAGGAGGGTAGTGAATGACGACCCGGGTCACTAAAGACCCGAGGTATGCATTTAAGGGTTAATTATCTCATTAACTTTAATTCTGCTTCAGTGTTACGTTTTTTAACACTATTTAGAGAGGGACCATATGTACTCTGAGCAGAGTTGATTTAACTCTGGGGATTTTACTGTGTGTTGTGTAATAATTTAGTAGATGCACGCCGGTCTGTTATTGTTGGGACGTCGACTTTACATTTCTCGCCCCTAAACATGACGTGGAACAAAACGAACTGTGATTGGTTGCGGTCAGTCAAACATCCTCTTGGGCGGTCTTTGGCCAATATCGCAGCTTTCAGAGTCCAGACCTTCTGCCATCATTCCTACACGAGACTAATTATTCAGTGAAGTTTGAAGTTCAATACAGAATGCCAGGACTCAGGACGAGCCTTCATGCAAAATGGAAATACTCGTGTGAATCTGTAACATTTACAGATGAGGATATAACCATACAATTGTGGTCAGGAGACATATCTCACACATTAAACAGCACACACATCTTTCAAAGTGTCTGACAGGCAAGCCATGTTAAACATTATGCTAATATGTTAGCTTGAAGCTTAAAATAAAGATTTTAAGTCCCTAGAATTTTTTTTTTACCTAGATATGCGTTGATATTCAGTGCTGTTATTTGACACTACTGGTGGAAGATTTTTGTGCATGGTGGGCAGACGTGACGAATCAAAAATGACATTTGTCGTCATGATATTCATTATTGATTTTTCGCTGCAGCCCTAGTTCACACGCAGACATTCGCACTCTCATTCACACCTACGGGCAACTTTAGCATCTCCAATTCACCTGTGCAGCATGTTTTTGGATTGTGGGGAAACCAGAGCACACAGAGGAAATATGGGGAGAACTTGCAAACTCATAAAATTTATTTTATATTCAATAACACTATATACGAATATTTTGAATATTTGTATCATACTGCTTTTGCAATGGATATAAAAGAAATATCTCTCACCTCAGGGATGACAAACTGTCCTGCAATCAACAGCGCCCCCAACAGGTTGTCCCTCCCATCACTCCTCATCTCAAAGATGGGCACCTGCCACACATAAAATGGTTAGTTAAAGGAATAGTTCACTTAAAATACCTTTTTAAAACGTGTTACCTGTGAGCCAGTGAGGATGACAGGCTTTCCCAGATTCTCACACATGAATGATAAGGCAGAGACGGTGTAAGCCATGGTGTCAGTGCCATGCAGAACAACAAAGCCATCATATTCCTCATAGTATTTCTGTGAACAAGACAAATGTTTCTCAGCACTGACTGTCGAAAGTGGGGGGGTGGAAACTTCAAAAATGCTGGGTTCAAAATAACCCAAGTTGGGTTAAAAATGGACAAACACAGTGTTGTTCTAACCCAGCTGTTTGACTCAACCTGCTGGGTAGTTTTTATTTAACTCAACTATTGCTTAAAAAATTACTGTATTGCTTGCTTAAAACAAACCCAAAATATGTTGGAAATTAACATTTATTATTATGTTCAATAATGAACAAAAGTTAAAATAAAACAGATAGTAATTAAATAATAAACATTAAATTGCTTATTAATAAATGTTCACCTTTTGATTATTATTGTTGCCTCTAGTAATTATGTGTCTGATTTTTAATTTCCAACCTATTTTGTGTTCATTTAAGCCAGCCATATAGTCATTTTAAACAATAGTTAAGTTAAATAAAACTGCCCAGCACGTTGGTCAAACATTTTACACAACCACTGGGTTAAAACAACCCAATCACTGGGTTTGTCCATACCCAGCTTTTTTTTGTGAGTGTAGAGATGGTTAAAAAAAAAAAAAGGCACCTCAATGTCTTTTGCAATAGTGATCCAGTCATTTGGAGTCATATTGCTGGAGTCAAGCAGGGGAGAGTACTCTAAAAACGTATACACAACCCTCTTGTCCAGTTTGGATCGTCTGAGGTTAAGCAAATGTAAGCAAAATGTATCACAAAACTGTTCTGATTGGATCACAGAAAGTAAGGGAAAAACAATGCTATAATAAAAGGCTTTAAACAATACATAAATACTTAGTTAGGATGCCATATTAAATAAACATCAACTTTTAAAAAGGAGGAGAAAGTTCTTACAATAACTTTTGTTCTTGGCATCAAAGGTTTATGGTGTTATACTAATACAAAATAGTGTTGTTTTTAGGCTTGTACACTGCACATCAACTGTTCTTTAAAGGGTTAGTTCACCCAAAAATGAAAATTCTGTCATTAATTACTCACCTTCATGTCATTCCAAACCTGTAAGACCTTCGTTCATCTTCTGAACACAAATTAAAGATATTTTTGATGAAATCCGAGAGCTCTCTGACTCAAATTAGCTTAATTAACTTGAAAGTGGTAATTCAATTGCTGTCTATTGAGAGTCGGATAGCTCTTGGATTTCATCAAAAATATCTTAATTTGTGTTCAGAAGATGAACGAAGGTCTTACAGGTTTGGAATGACATGAAGGTGAGTAATTAATGACAGAATTTTCATTTTGGGTGAACTAACCCTTTAAGCATTTACAAATTTTCAGCAAATTGTCAGTACTTAGTATGTTTAAATATGGTAAAGTTCGTGGTAACTTTGTACAGTTTTTTTTTTTTTTTCTTGTGCATGATTAATTGATTTTGCTATGGCATCACCAAATAATTTACCATGACACTCTGGGTCCTGATCAAAATCAGCGGAGAGCTACCTCCTTAAATAACAAACTTGATTACATGTTTTCATGGGAACTTACGGCAGCACCAGTGTTTTCTCCTCAGGCTTGTAACTTTCATACAGCTTTGTCTTTTGTGCGTACTTCTCATCATGCAGAATGGGCAGTGTGCGTAGAGTTTTAACAAGAGCATTTGGTTCTGGAGACAGAACTGCAAATATAGAAGAAAAGCATTTGACAACAAATTCATATGTGTACAACAGTAAGTGCTGCATGATTGAAAACCCCTGGCACAGTTGCTGCATCCTGTTTTATCAGTTTATTTTAGCATTTCATGAGCGCTTTGAAGAAGCTGTACCATACGACAGCATAAGTGGCATATGGCCATATACACAAATGTGGACTTAAAGCTTGAGTCATACAGCAAACATGTGTATGGAGTTATTCACTTATAATCAGATTGAATAAGAGTATGCATATTTGGCTTGCTGTCTGAGGGAATTTAGCCTGAACCCTGAGAATTCCCCTACATCCCAAGATGGGATAGGAATAGTTAGGACTGAGGTGTTGGGATGCTCGAAACTGAATAGATTATCAGAATGTGCTCCACCTGTGCAAAATTGGTTGATTATCTAAATGTGCTTCCCCTTTACTTTTGTTAACAAAACATCATTTAAAATGAGCAGCATAAAGCATTTCCATTTATTTATTTATTTATTTTACAGACTTCTTGTTTGCGACATGGAAAACAAAGAGATAGTTCACCCGAAAATGAAAATTCTGTCAAGTTGTTCCAAGCCTGTTTAAATTTTTATTTCTTTTTTTGTACTGCTGAACACAAAGGAAGCTATTTTGAAGAATGTCTTAAACTGAACAGTTTTAGGGCCCCATTGACTTCCATAGTATTTTTTTTTTCTACTATGGAAGTCAGTGGTGCCCCAAAACGGCCTGGTTACAAACTTTCTTTAAAATATCTTCCGTTGTGTTCAGCAGAAACAAAGAACTTGAGGGTAATAAATGATGACAGAATTTTCATTTTTGGGTAAACTATCGCTTTAAGAAACACTCAAGAGAGCATTTATCAGCACTGCCCAAACCTTTATGAATTTCTTTGTTCTATTTGGAAGAATGTCAGTAACCAAACAGATTTCGCATAACATTTATCATAACACAGCTCTAAATAGTAACTCAATAACAGATTGAAAGTACATTCCTCTGTAATGTATCTGAGTTCTTTGGACCCAGATAAGATTTTAATAAAGATAAAGAGTGAAATTTGTGAGATTTCTGAAGCTGTGTTATTGTGCATGGGCAGAATTAAATGGCTTTATAGGCTTATAATTGCAGTCAGAGGTGGGTAAAAAGTAAAAGTAATAATCTTTATAGTTACTTTATAGGAGTAAAAAAGTATCCGATGAAAAAAACTACTCAAGTAGCGAGTTAATAACTAATTACTATTAACATTAATAATAACTTAATAACAATAATATATACTGTATGTGTGTGTGTATATATACAGCTATGGAAAAAAATAAGAGACCACTTAACATTGATTTCTGAACTTGGAGTGGTCTCTTAATTTTTTCCATAGCTGTATATATATAGTACAGTCCAAAAGTTTGGAACCTCTAAGATTTTTTTATGTTTTTAAAAGAAGTTTCGTCTGCTCACCAAGGCTACATTTATTTAATTAAAAATACAGTAAAAAACTGTAATATTGTGAAATATTATTACAATTTAAAATAACTGTGTACTATTTAAATATATTTGACAAAGTAATATATTCCTGTGATGCAAAGCTGAATTTTCAGCATCGTTACTCCAGTCTTCAGTGTCACATGATCCTTCAGAAATCATTCTAATATGCTGATCTGCTGCTCAAGAAACATTTAATGTGTACAATTGTACAAAATATTTGTGTACAATATTTTTTTTCAGGATTTTTTGAAGAATAGAAAGTTCAAAAGAACAGTGTTTATCTGAAATCTAATCTTTTGTAACATTATAAATGTCTTTACTGCCATTTATGTCTTTTGATTGATTTAATGCATCCTTGCTGAATAAAAGTATTCATTTCTTTAATTTCTTTTCAAAAAAATAAAAATAAAAATTCTTACTGACTCCAAACTTTTGAACGGTAGTGTATAATGCTACAGAAGCTTTGTATTTCAGATAAATGCTGTTCTTTTGAACTTTCTATTCATCAAGGAAAAAAAGTACACAACTGTTTTCAACATTGAAAATAATCATAAATGTTTCTTGAGCAGCAGATCAGCATATTAAAATGATTTCTGAAGGATTGTGTGACAATGAAGACTGGAGTAACGATGCTGAAAATTCAGCTTTGCATCACAGGAATAAATTACTTTGTCAAATATATTTAAATAGTACACAGTTATTTTAAATTGTAATAATATTTCAATATTACTGTTTTTTACTGTATTTTTAATTAAATAAATGTAGCCTTGGTGAGCAGACGAAACTTCTTTTAAAAACATTAAAAATCTTAGTGGTTCCAAACTTTTGGACTGTACTGTATGTATATATATATATATATATATATATATATATATATATATATATATATATATATATATATATATATATATATATATATAAAACACAAACTAAACAGTCCTAATATATTGCCTTTGATAAACAAAATTATTATTATTATTTCTGTTTATCTTCACTGTTACATCAAGTATTTAGGCCTGCTATCTTCCTGACTGACTTTCCCACTGTTAAAGAATGTCTCGTATGTAACCTTGGTTCCATGAATAGGGAACAAGACGCTGCACAGCCTTCAGTATGAGGACACCTTCGATGTGATGAATGTCTGAAGCCCTTATACCACCTTATACCTTATACCTTATACCAGGGCTTCCCAACCACATTCATGGAGCCCCCCAATACTGCGTGTTTTCCATGACTCCTTGACTCAGGTCAACAACTCACTAGTCGAAACTCCAAGACCTGAAATGGGTGTTTCAGACAGTGGTTCTCAAACCTGGAATACCAACAGCCCTGCACATTTTGTATGTCTCCCTGTATCTGACACACCCATTTCAGGTCTTGCAGTCTCTACTAATGAGCTCATGAGCTGAATCAGGTGTTATGGATGAGATGATTGAACCTATAAGTTAACTGCTGTCAAGCTGATCAAGCTGTCCCAATGCAAAATGTGTTTTGTTCTCATGACTGATAAAATCCTAGCCTTCAGATATTCCAAGTGATAACAAAAAGCATTAAGAGTCCGATGTAATCTGGAATGTAGCAAGTAATCATAAGAAAATGTTAAGTTTAACTACCTGAAGTAACATTCTGTCAAACTGAAAAGGTTCCAGGAGGTGCTTTATAAAATGCATCATATGCAAACAAGTAATTAAGTATTTTTAATTGCATTTATTACTGATCAATTTGCACGAGGTCAATTTGATAAATAAAATAAAATAAAATATCCAATTTTGGCCGTTGGCCGTTCGACAACGGAACGCGTCCATCACTGATCACTGTTATCGCGAAAATATTTTCTCCAAAAATGAGTTCTGAAATTTAGAACACAATTCATAGAGGGATTATTATTCACCTAAGTCCTCGTTGCCATTAACGTAGCAGGCCAATGTAAAGTGTTCAAAAAGTATTTTAATTAAACTAATTTAAACCCAAATTCATATAGCTTAATTTTTGTTTAACTTCTAGATAATGACTCATTATATTTTGAGTGCTCAACTCCATTAATGAGAGTAGGATCGTTAGAATACATGAAACGGTAAACAGAGTTTAAAATAATTTTTACTTCATTACTCCGCACACAAAACAGACGTATGCGGCGCTGAACATGACCTAAAGAAAATGTTATGCGATATATCTACTTAAAAAAAAAAAAAAAAAAAAAATATATATATATATATATATATATATATATATATATATATATATATATATATATATATATATATATATATATATATATTTAGCGCAATCTATTACAATAAATAATGTAAAATCTCCTAAATTATTTAGTCTGACAATTAATTTAATATTATTAGTGAAATGTGCTTTTTTTATTTTAAGTAGACTTTTAGCAAACGGAAATGACCTGTTTGTATTTTTTAGTCTCTCCAGCTAGAGCACAATAATAAACTTGCAACTGCAATGACATAGCAACTATTGCGCACTGAGCAACATACATCACAGTATTGGGCTTTATCCATAACCTAAGCTCTTCTGCACAATAGTATTGATAAAAACTTCAGCATAACAGAAACTCGTTTAAACGCCACACGAACATTAAACATAAACATGTTTTTCTTAAATAAAAAAAAAAAGAAGAAAGAAATACACAAAATAGCAGTTGCGTCCAAATGATGTCTCCGAATAAAACCGCGTAATTTAACTGATTCTTTTAAAATTAATAGGTAACCTTGAATCCTTAATTGTACCACCAGTTCCTCAATTGAAGCCTCAAAGCTCCTTAAGATTAAGTTAAGGAGAAAAAGAAAAGAGAATTAATCTCTTGCATGGTTTTATTTGTCTAGTGAACTGTTCTTTTTATACAACACCGAACCACAATTACTTTAATAAAATACACACTATTTTAATTAGCCACTTAAATTAGGCCTATGAAATTACGTTTACAAAAAGCGGCTTCTGTCATTTGGAATAGGACTCAAACAGTCGCATGAAACGATATGCAAAGTGACAGCCTCTGTGAATTAGCCTATAATGTGAGGGTGTTGCATTTTTTTTTTAGGCCGGTGGGTTTTATATTTATTTTTTAACGAACAGTTATGCTAAGAGTCAATGTGAAAGTGTTACTAACTTTTTTTTTTTTTTTTACTGATTGGTCTATAAAACAATAGAAAGTAAAAAGTAAAAGTAATTCGGACACAGTGTTCATTTTGTTTATATCATAGAATAGGTGTGGCATTCATTTTATCATTATATAATTCAGATTACAACATAAGATAAAGTCTAACTTTTTTTTTTTTTTTTTTTTGCAATTTTGCAATTTTCTGTGTGCAATATATCTATGAATCCTTATAATTCTTTGAAAAACTGTGCCAGTGCTGTTCAGTATTCGTTGTCTGTATGAACCCTTGTGCAGTCAGGTGTGAAAGCGCAGCAGATGGTGTTTACCGCCGTCATGCAAGATCATTCCGATGGTTCCGCCGGTGTTTATGACCAGGACCCTCGTCTCGACATCGGTGTCAGAACTGGCGCAGACTCTCCTTCGACCCTGTCCCATGGCGCTTCTGCAGGGAGACTTCTGCGACTGAAACACATCAGATAGATTTAACCGGTTACTCAGCGATGTCATGCTTGCTAAAGCCCCAAAATAACCAACAATTTCTTTGAGAGACTTTGATTTTAAACATATATGCCTGCAACTAACGTGCTATAGCCTAAATTAACTTATAGTTACTTTTACACTTTTATCAACACAAAAGTATCATTATATCAGAACATTTTAAATGTGCGTTTTACAATGAGTAAAATATAAACCTTTGTCTTATCAAATCCAGTTATTATTATTATTTTTTTTTTCAAAAACCTTACCAGGAAATGCAAATCCATGTCTTTTTTTTTTTTGTTTTTTTTTCGTAAGAATGTGAATTCATGTGACTGTTAAAGATAATCGTGCAGATTTAAAATTTACTCTTTTATTTGTTGCAGACATGAAGTGAAACTTTGTTTAAGCCAATGAGGTCGCTGGACAACGGTCATGTGACTGTGAAATAAATGTATATTTAAAAAAAGAACTAGAGTTGCATAAGGTCTTACTTAGTTACTGCTATTTCGATAACACAACCTTTAAAAATGACATGGTCATCATAATATTTTTTTTTTCACGTTTTTTTTTTTTTTCTTTTTTTTTATTTCATCGTTCTATTAAAAAGTTGCTCAGATAACCCCTGCGGATGAGTTAGACATTGCTAATGCTGTATTTCACATTAATAAAACACAAAATAGATTACGTTTAAAAATGCTGGGCTGTGATCACACTAAAATATTAACCAAAATTAAATTAAATCACACTAAAATATTGGCCAAAACCGGTTTTAAGAGTACTGACATGTTGGAATGGCAGAATTCATAGCCTTTGTCATGATGCTCTTCACAACTGGAATAAGCAGAGCAAGTCAAACAGTAGCTGAGCACTTCATCGACTCCCGATCATGAATGAACTCCAGTAGCTAACAGAATTTTGTTATAAGAACGTTCTCCAAATATTCAGTGTTCGTATGGCAACGTAAAATATGTCCAGTTTTCTTGACGATAGAGGAACGTGTTTAAATGATGTCCCTTAAACGTTCTTTCAACTTAATTTTGATTTAAGTTGAAAGAACTCTTCTTTATATAATTAATTTTTTTTTTTTTTTTTTTTTTTTTTTGAAAATTCATAACAATAAACTTTGATAACGGAAGGCTACATTAACAGAAGTCATTTTGATTTAGCTTAAATAGAAAAAATTATAATCTCAACCAGAGGCGATTCTAGGATTTTGATTTTAGGGGGGCTCAGCCCCCAATAAGGGTATGATTAAAAAAATATTATTTGACTGACTGTTGCTCATTTGCAGACCTACTCCCGCACGACAAGAAAAAATGTCGTATATCCATCTACAATGAAATATAAATTATTTTAGTTTTTTAGCTTTTTAGCCTTTATAATCAACAATACGGTTGGATATTCATAAAGTCACCCCATGAAAATTGATGTCATTTTAAGTATTTTCACTAACCAGCTAATATTCATTAAGAATATAGACAAACCATGTATTAATGTAATTGTCTATTGGCAATATGATTAATCTGTTTTATATTTATTTCTATTTATTAAAAATAACAACATGAATTATCAATTTGCCACTTCTATAAATCTAGTACAAATCTAGTATAAATAGTATAAATCAAGAAAATCAAAAATCCCTTTACTCTACGCTTACTCTAATTTATGTATCATGACACTTCTCCTGATTCATTATTACTATATTTAATAATACAAAACAAAATAACTCCACATTCTCTCTCTGGGCCATCTAGTGCTTTCAGACAATGATGTGTGTCATTTCTGTGCATGGCTGCATAATGTAATGTCAAAATACATTATAATATGTCTGTAATTGTAAAAAGTAAATTAAAATAAATCATGATCGTTTTCTGAATCTAAAGTATGTTTTCATGGGTGTTAATCACTTCATTTTTGTAGGAATAAAAAACAACTATCACACAAGGGCTGAAGGTGAACGCAGCGAAACGTATTTGTATTGGATGAGAAACCGAGCCGTCCCGTGTGCTCCCAATGCTCCAGTAACATTACATTATGTAAACTGCAATGCATTTATGACAAAGAACTGCACCGATGCAGATGTAATATCATAGCATTAGCAATCTATCAATAAATGCCAGGGGCGGAGCCAGACATTGTAAACATTCGGGGCTTAGCCCAAATCTATGTTTGGCCAAAGACATTTTAATTTTCTATTAACAGCTTTACTGACATGAAAGGAGCTTTTGTTGTCGTATTCTTGTTCAGAAAATGTACATTATTTGACACTGTAATTTGTAAAACTTTATTGAACGTACCAGCTCTAGGGGGGTCCGGGGGCATGCTCCCCAGGAAGAAAATTTTGTACATTTTAAGGTTAAATGCATCAATCTGGTGCACTCTGGAAACTCAAAATTAAGAGCTTCAACACATGTACAGTGTGCAAATTGAACAAAGAAACAGCATTGACTTGTACCTGGACATTAAAAAGGGTTCAAACATCTTTTTTTACAATACTTTTGTACTCATTTCTTTTTAAAAGATAAATCCTTGAGCTTTTATTTTGATCATCACCAGCTGATCGCGTGCGCAAATGTGCGAGAGAGAGAAAGCGCGGCCGGTGTATGGTCGGATACTGTAGAAAAGCGGTATTGAACTGCTTAACGTATTTTAATAGAGAGATGTGTTAAGAAAAATTATATTTTGAGAGCACTGTTAAGAAACCTCTAACCTGAAATTCCTGCTTGCTGACTGTCTCGCACTCTTGCGGTTGACTGTGCTAGCTCCTCCCCTACCTGCTGCATATTCAACAGAGAGGAAGAAACGGAGTAGCCCATAGGCTACCGACAGCAAAGAAATGTATTCTATAGGCTAGATTATTTTTAAGGTCTATTTTTACAGGCTGTATGCAGTATATGCAAAGCCAAAGCGCAATGAAATAAAGCAACTTATGATTTCGGGGGTTTACATAGGCTATTGTCCAGTTTCATATTTTCTCAGTGACAGTCATTACATTCGGGGCTTGACTCAAAACATTCGGGGCTGAAGCCCCGGCAAAATCGGCTGGCGCCGCCCCTGATAAATGCACGCACACACGACACACACCTTGTGCTCTCTGATGTTCGCTCTGCTCGGCGCCCCTGCAGATTGAAAAATGCGCTAAATCCAAGCAGACTCAGATAAGGGGAGGAGCCGAAACTTGACGCAGCTTGCCGCCGTTTCAAATGAGTTTTTTTAAAGGGGACTGAAGCGATCAAAAATTTATTAATCAAATATTTTTTAGGGGGGCTGGGCAGAAGTTTAGGGGGGCTGAAGCCCCCCTAAAAAGGGCCTAGTGACGCCCCTGATCTCAACAATATATAAATATTAAAATCTCAACAAGTAGCACAATGAAGCATTTTATAACTAGCGAAGCCAACTGTTACAGGTATAATAACCATCTATTCACTTCAAGATTAGATATAAATTTGAAGAAAGAATGCAACATATCATTAGACAAAAATGAATACTTGAAAATTGAAAAATGGCTGAAAACATGCCAAGTTCTAAGCCAATCAGTTTATATAGGTTTCTTTCGATTTTTCCGAAATGCGACAATGTGGTCTTGTTTGCAATAGCTGAGTAGTTTTGTGAGGATTTGAACTTAAAATAAATAAATAAATAAAAAAATAACATCGTTTAAACTCTGCCCCTTTCTTGATTGCCAGCGGGTGCAAAGTACAACATGAAAGTGCAAGGCTGATGATGAGATATATATATGAGAGCCCGATCACACGAAAATGCGTATCAATAGTACGAGTTTGTAATCTCGTAGAATATATACGCCAAAATGAGTTTTGGCGTGCTTCGCAGTTTTTCGCGTGCATATGATACGCACTTTATAAAAACTGCGTAGGCTACCATAAGCACGCCAAAACTCATTTTGGCGTATGTATTCTACGAGATTACAAACTCGTACTATTGATACGCATTCTCATGTGATCGTGTTGACGTGTGGGACGATTACTAAATTTGTGTGGGACAATGTGGGAGATGTAACCAACACTAAAACACAACCTGAAGCTGTTATATAATGTCTAACTTAATAAAAAACATTTGTATTCTGCCTTTCAGCTGATAAAATTACTTTGTTCTTTAGTCGCTTCCAGAAAAAAACATTACATCACAATATAACATAACATATC